>NC_137217.1:13206956-13304456 GCF_949987685.1 Ammodytes marinus | reverse complement strand
AGGAAATTTAAATTTTCTGTAATCACCTATTAACTAACTCGTTTACCTTCAGTGGCTGCTTTTTTGTTTTGTTGTGGCAGCCCCAATGTGTTAACACATATCTCCTCTTTGCAGCATTACAAATCCTATTAGCGAATCACTTGATATGCACCTTTCCTAAAACGCTTGAAGTGCCCTGTGACATTAGCATCGCGAGTCATGCTTTTCATGTTGAAATTCCGTTTATTCAGCACCGAATAAAAGTCAGCAACTTCATCCCCGGTGATTTTAATGACTGCCGGAGAATAAGAAAGAGTTATGGCTCGAGCTATATTCATTTTCTATGACACATAAATTAACTGCTTGGAGGCTAAAAGCTCAAATATTAATAAAACAATCTTAGTTGGTGTTCTGTTTTACATAATTAGCTGCGCATTGAGTGTTAAGCGTTGGTCAAGCCATTACAATTTGCAGCTCATGCTTAAAAATCCCATTTAAGCCAAAGGGGTCAGGGATTTTTATAGTGAGAACCCGACGACTAGGCCACTAGATATGAATGTATTGCAACTGTGCACTCAATAAGAAAGTTCAGCGAGCACTTAAGGATTAGTGAATCATACCGAAAACACTGTGAAGCTGTAGACTTCCACATACGCTGTGTGCATAAAAAAAAAGAACAGCTGGACATTTCGCAGACTTAACGACTTTACTTCGCCTACACAATCACCTGCATCGGAGCCCCATTTTACAGAAACATATAGGAATAATATAATATGGGGATATTTACCATGTAGGATGGGAATCCCGTGGTTGGATCGGTGGAGTATGACAGCGGGCTGGAGAAGCCCGCACCAGCCGAGGCGGAGAAAGCAGCCGATCCAGCGTATGGACTGAAGGCTGAGCCAGAGGACGACCTCGCCAAGTCTTCATTCCGCGGGGCAGCGAGAGCCGAGGCCCCGTACGCCGGACACGAATAAAGAGCCAGCGAGCCCGGGGGCTGGTAGAGGTAACCCTGAGGATAGGACATTAGTGTGCGCGGGATATGGTCGCCGCCGATTCCCCAAAAAAAGGGAGGAAAAAAACGCACAGGGTGTCGGGCAACAAACAGCCAAAAATAATAAACAATCGGCTCAATAATCAGCCGTGCAAACAGTCATCAGACAATGGACATGAAAAAAAAGTCCTCCCTCCACAGCCCCCTTACTGGGAGAGAAAAAAAAACCCGAAAGATCTGTTAAAGCGCCCTCATAGAGGCAATGTGGCATGCGTCTTGATCCCCTAGCGTCCGATGTTTTTAGTACGCAGCACTATGAAGTGAGGAGTTAGGAGGGAAGGAGCCAGTGGAGTTTCAGACACACAGAGTATTGGGGGAAACTGGAGCTGTCACTCCGGCTCATCTGAATATCCCATCCCCGCCCCCTTTCTGCCTCCTAGAAATGGAGCCTCGGAACAAAACCAAGGACTGCACACTGCAAAAAGTATAGGCTTGATCCACGAACAAGACTTGTGTTGAAGTTTTGCGTGGGATTTTAAAACCCCTCAGACTATCGAAATATTAAAATGAAACTGTTTCTATTAACTGGTCCACAACTACGAACTACCGTATCTGTCATTTATTTCAGGGGAATAACTCAAACCCGTGTATCAGCATGTTACAGTAATTTATTAATGTATTTTTATTTTTTTCTAATTCAGCTATTTCGATTATGGTCCAATCACCAAACAGTAAATTTCTGAGAGGGATCTAATTATTTTCTATTGTAAAATACCTAAACAGAGTGGCTTGGGTAGACAGATAATTACACAAAATGAGTTAACCTGTTTTGAGAGAGAGAGAGAGAGAGAGAGAGAGAGAGAGGGAGAGAGAGAGAGAGAGAGTACTATAAAATGGCCAGCGCTCCCCACTTGCAGCTGGTCATTTCGTCAGTCCAACTATCGAACGCGGACACATCCATGAACGTATGCGAGCGACGATAAGTGCGCGCGCGCTCCCCAGACAGTGCGCGCTCTGGCCTGACAGCGGGAGGTGTAGGCTACCCGGCTCCTTAATTTCCACCACTTAGCGCAACCCAAATGCTCATCCCTCATTACTACAATTGCATTCATCAGCAATAATAAAGCTGTTGGTGGCTGTGATTGTCGCTTTATGAAGGGGCCATCTCTCCTCTCTGCAGTTACCAAGCTAACCACCAACTCTGTTTGAGTGTGTGTGTGTGTGTGTGTGTGTGTGTGTGTGTGTGTGTGTGTGTGTGTGTGTGTGTGTATACCCGTGCGTAAATGTATTAGGTGAGTTTGACATTTTTGCTCTAGCACTTTTTATCCAGTGTGTTTGGGCACTCGCCTGTCTGCGCTGCTGTGTATCTTTGTGTTGCGCTCTTGGACGTGTCTCCATGCAGAACAGGGCACAGCCTTGTCCTTTATTATTGTGATTACAGGCATTATGACCTCTGTTGGAGACAAGCGATACAGCACAGCATGGCGGAAACCTGAAACTGTGACAGCGGTATTGGAACGGGCAGTCAAGGTGGCAACTATACCGGGAAGAAGAGTGGCCTCGCAGTCTTCCTCATCAGTATTCATCCGAATGAATGTATTTATCCATCAGGTGCTTGTTCCACCACTGCAGTGTGCTCTAGCACTGTTGTAAACAGACACGGCGCTATTTAAATAGGTGCAATACAGCTCTCCTGTTGGCAGGAATGACTAATTCATTAATAACACCCAAACCCATTCATTTACAAAAGGAGGCTGAGAGTAATATTTATACATCGAAGTCTTGTTAATTTTTACACACATTCCCATGATGCCCTGTACTCAAATCTTGACTTAATTATAGTCATAATGGGGGCACTTTTTTCAATTCAGGCTACCGAGGAGACAGTGGTATAACTATGAAATCTAACAGAAGTATTTTTAATAATAACAAAATAAAATGTATGACATCAAAGTAATTCACACCTGATCAGGAGAAAGGAGTTTAAATACTTAATAAACATAACAGCCATGTTTAAATATGAAAGCAAATAATCGAATGTACTTGTACTGTGCATCACTGTTCCTGTTAACACTTTATTTTGAACCTGTAGGTCCAACCATATTCTAATTTACGAACTTCACTGCAAAACATTGTCAATAACTCATGTATCTGCATGATTATGTAACATTTTATATTTACTGTGGTGTCAAACGTATTTGTTGTTCTCAGTCTAAGAAAGTTTGTACATGTATTTGTAGAAATTAAACGTGTATTCTTTACCAAACTATTTTTCTGGTGTCCAGGAAGTGGATAGAATTTTTTTTTTCTTTTTTTGGAAGATGTTGGTGCTTTCTCTCAGGCACGACCAATCAATCCCAGAAGAGTAAACGAGTACTCTCATTATAGATTGGGTCAAGATATGGCGGACTGGGAGTACTGTTTGGCTCACACCAGGGGGCACTGTCTCCTCTAGACACAGACCATAGGCTTACCATCAGTACTGTACCATCACTGTGGCTGTGTGTGTGTGTGTGTGTGTGTGTGTGTGTGTGTGTGTGTGTGTGTGTGTGTGTGTGTGTGTGTGTGTGTGTGTGCATGGTCTGTGGTGGCGTGTTTTTTCTTCTTCTTTGTATGTATGTAAGTATGGTGAGAATAAATGTGTGTCCAAGTAAATGTATGTGTGCATATGCATATTGTCCATGTGAAAGTGCACCTGTCGGCCTGTTAAGGTGTATAACTGTGTGTGTGTGTGTGTGTGTGTGTGTGTGTGTGTGTGTGTGTGTGTGTGTGTGTGTGTGTGTGTGTGTGTGTGTGTGTGTGTGTGTGTGTGTGTGTTGGACTCTGCAGTAGGGCATTCCAGGTTTAGGTTTCAGACAGGCCTGAGCTCCTAAGATATTTTAGTCCCAGCCTGATGGAGATATAGGAGATGGGAGCGAGGAGATTGACAGACAGACAGGCAGAAAGACAAGGCCGACAGAGAGACAGACAGATACAGACAGTAAAGAGGGTATAGAGACCGTAGGGCAGGCGGATAAAGCAAGACAGAAAAGCATCAGGTCAGACAGACAGACAGACAGAAAGGCTGACAAGGAAAACAGATGTAGCCTCAGACATACATGTACACCCCATCCTGAATGACATTAAAGTGACTCTTAATGGCATATATAAATATGGTATTAATATTGTGTTGATGATGTTGAGGATGAGTGGTAATACATTTTAAACAAGAAAGGTAAATAAAATACACACATTTGGGTGTGTTGTATAGACCTAATATACAAAATAAACGTGAATGTCTGCAAGCCAATATACATTTAAATAAAGTACATAACGTGGCATGTGTTTTGCAATTCACGTGGTGTTAAATTCTAGGGAATACACCATGGATAAAACAATTCAAAAATGTATATGAATGAATTTCCTCAAATTCATTTGCATTTAATATTGCAAAATGAAAAACATATATACATTTAACTAATTGATTTTTATACCCTTACTCATTTTCCCTACAACAGTCGTTGTAGGGAAAATATCATCCTTCCCGAATGAAGGAAACAGGTATTGATTTCTCAACTATTTTCTCCCAACAGAATTTACCACTTAACAATGTCAAACTGGCAGAGTTGCTTGTATTGTATTGACTTGATGATTGCTAAGTACTAACCCTTTTTGGTATGGTAAATTGCCATGAGTTGAATTGAATAGCTGAAGGTTATAACATCGATGTCATGCAGTTTGTTTATCAAACATATGACTAAATAGATATTGATTCCTGATGTTTCCTCCTCTTTTGAACCTCTGCAGTCAGCTGTTGTGGATCTTTTTCATTTGATCAACTTCTATGATGTGCATTGAGACTAGTTTTAGAGGTTTATGCATTAACTGTGTGGGGGTGGAGGTGGGTAAATGTGTTTGTTTGTGTTTGCCTCTCACTCTATGCATGGCTGTAGGGGCACAAGTAACAGTGCAGCAGTGTAGCATAGAAATGGACGAGTTATGTAGTCATATTGAGCTGGACTTAAATCAATATGGTCTGGAATATAGCAGTATGATTAAAGTCTATGCCAGGCCATTGTTTACAGTAACCATTGCTGCGCATTGAGTTTTTCCACATTGAAAAGCATGTTTTTTTTATCCTGTTGTCTTTCTCCTTTTAGCTTTGAGTGAGGTGTCCATCTCATATTTGCTGGACAAAGTCTGAGTGTATTATGCTCTCTGTACCCAACTATTTACTCTTTTGTAAAAATTGTGAAACACCCAAAAAGCTCAAAATGTTTCATCCCATGTGGGCTTGTTAAGTAATGCTCAGCATCCCAAACGTGTACAAAGTACAGCGCATGTGTGTGTGTGGGTGTGCAGAGGGAAGGATAAACACTGCATTGTGATCTTTCATTGTACAACATAGTTAGCTAGGCATACTCATTGTTAGCTTCATATGATCAAACGAACACCCCCAAAACTCCTGAGATCACAATGTTGCAGTACATGTCTTTGCGTATCTGTCATCACAAAAAGAAATATCACAATTGCAGCATTTTGATACAAAGCATCACAGCATCTCCCCCCCTTTTCTCACTTTGGTCTTGTTGTTTTTTTTGTTGGTACAACAGGGAGGGGGTCAGAAGGGGAGGGGGCAACTGGGGGAGAACGAGGGGTTGGGTGGCAGACTGGCGACAGGCCGTCATCTCTCTCTCGCCTGGCATCTGCCCACTGCTGCCAACCCTCTTCTAATCAGCAGCCGTCCATGTGCTTGGCAGCAGAGGGGGTTTCAAATCAGCCCCTCGCCCCGAGTTAAAAACCCTAAGCCCTATCACTTTGTAAACGGGTACCTTTAGGGCGACTGAAGCGGGGACGCCTCTGATGTGCTGAAGTGGAGAACATCAGTTGCCACGTTCGCCCCAAAAATACGTTGTGCTGCTAGCGCTGTTGTTGCTGTTGTCCTCGCTCTCGTTTTATCATAGTTAAAACAACAAATCACCAGGCAGTTCTTTTCTTTAAGTTTGATTTGTTTAACATGCTGCTAACTGACATGGATGTTGGGGAAACAGTTTTCTCTGGGAGGAAAGTGAAGCCGTACAACCGATGGGCTTGAAGCGTATTTTCATCTTGAAGAAATTGCTCTCACAGTGAAACACACATTATGTATGTTGCTGTATTCTGACATGTTGTCTGAAGTGGTAAGAGGCATATCAACCATGTTCCTACTTCCTAATTCACGGTTTGTAAAACTCTCACGAGTGCAGTATGTCAGACTACAAACTCCCACACATTATTTAACTAAATACTGTCCCACTGTGTGTGATATAAAGCATTACATTGAGTTCAAGGACAATGACACCAAGGCTATTAGGCATAGGACTCTGATTACTATAATGTTCATTTGAGGAACAAATTATGTTGTGTATAGCATAAAGCTATAGGGCTCATTCATCTGCAGGGTGTAGGGTGTAGGGTGGGGGATTTAGGTGGGTCTGCTGTTGGCTTCAGAAGTAACAAGCACAAAGAACAGGCTATGTGGAAGGGGAAGACGAAAAAAAAAGAATATCCACAAATTATAGGAATTATGTGCAGCATGGGTTTCAAACACACACACATCCAGACGGGCTGATTGATGAACCAAACGAGTCGCCCAAAATCAAAGGGGGGAAATAAAGGGAGACACAAAGGGGGAACAATTTGAAATGGACTAACCCTCTCCGGTGGCTCTGTAGCCAAGGGTCGGGCAGATAGGGTTGCCTAGAAAGAGTCTGCTGACAGCAAGTGTCACTGGGCTTTGTAATCATTGTGCTGGACCTGATAGGGTTACTAGCGGCTAATCCAGGCTGACCTTGGTTAGGTGCCCTGAATGAGGACGGCTTTGTACAGTTGGGACAAGCTAACAGTATGACGGTGATGCTGACATATAATGTCTGCGTGGGGACTTGCCACCACAGCTCTTTTGTTGTGCTATCGAGTTGCGAGTCCCAGCCACAAAAAAAAAAAAAATCTCTTTCTCTCTTGGTGGAAGAAAGGTGGCATTTAAATTGTCACTGGGGAGAAGGAAGGTTGTATCTGGAGGTTCAAGAGGTCAGCTCTTGTGTTGGATGGTGTTCGAATGGCTTCAAAACAAATCCTATCGTGATGAAATTTCATGTTGTTGCCACGCAATGCTACGTGTGTGTGTGTGTGTGTCTTTGTGTCTGCACTATGTGATTGAAATGCTACTACACATCTGCAACATGTATGTACTGTATATGACAATGCCTAACTGATACATTGTCTTTCTCCTGTATGGAAATATTTTCACAAAGTAAAAATATGTTATAGTAAATAAAGAATTAGGAAAAAAGGGCTGTTATCAAGTGACTGCCTTACAATAACATTGAAAAAAAAACAATAGCAAAAAACTAAAATAAGTATGTATTAACACATTTGTTTTCAGGGGAACCAATTTGTCACTAAGCAACAGCAATTTTAAACTGACATAAAGATGCACATAAACCATGCCACATAATAACAATGGCTCCTTATGTTTCAAATGGACTGGCACCATAGTACACAGGATGTCACAATTAACCAGGAAACCGATCAAACTAATGATTTAGCAACAAAGTGTATTGCATCAGTATAAGAATGGGAGACGGAGAAAAGGCTGAATTTACTGTTAGACATCATACACACACACGCCCTCAAAAGCATCCATTCGACATCCAGATATACACATCGTCCCATCAGCAAACACACACACACACACACACACCTTGAGGCTCCAACCGGTGTGAAGGCAGTAGAGAGAAGGCATCCTTGCCTTTTTTCCTGCCAGGGAGAGCTGTAAACGGGAATGGGATTCCCATCCCCTGGAGCCTGCTACTAATCCACAACAGGCCCACTGCTGGATTACTGGGGACATCAGCTGACATGCCAGCTAGTGCACACACATGCTAGCACGCACACACACACACACACACACACGCACACACACACACACACACACACACACACACACACACACACACACACACACATGCACACTCACCTACGCATACACATGATCTCACACATACAGTGTATACACACAAACGAGCACACACACATCAGTACATAAAAACACACACACACACACACACACACACAAGCCATGCAATATGTGCAACATACGCTCACATACATGCACATCAGTGGTCAGGCATGCAAGCATGGATGGAAGCCCATACACATCAAATAAATACACAGAAAACTGACAAATCACACACATAATCAAGACCTGGAATGCAGCTTGTGGCTTTAATACATTGGCAGGACAATATAGAGATTGCCATATTTCTACAGTCAGGAGTTGGCAGTAATGGCTACTAAGTCTTTGCTCTATTGTCCCTGCTGGTCTGGATGCTCGTTGATGTATAGGCTTTGTGGAGTCCCTCACCATGCAATTATACACATCTATCCTGCATTATGTATGAGTATGTGCTTTGTGATTCTTGTGATAATTTTTTCAACTAAAGCATTCAACTTCATGTTTGTAAACCTGCAAATATGTATTGTGTGTCTTTTGTCCCCCCCAATTATGAGATGTCCAAACAAACAACTTTTGGAAGGTCAAGTATATTTGTATTTTTATTTTGGAAGTTATAGCTATCAGTGCTGTAACAATTTAAAACAATATACAGCATGATGATGCCCAACCAAGGTTGCAGTTTTTTTTTCTATACAAAGAGTATGTTGCCATTTTCTTCTGATCGTACATGAACTACAGAGCATAACTTTAAAAAAATAAATGAATGTTAGTTACATTCAAGCCATCGCCAAACGAGTTGACACAAAGTTGCTTAAGCTGATCAGCTCCACAATATTATCTCTGTACTTCTCTGTATGCCAGCGTTGACAAACTGGTGTCACACCCAACATAGCACAGGAGCGCCCAATAAATGTTCCAGTTGTGGATTTGACTGCTTAGAAAAAACCTGGACATAGCAGAAGGTTTCAAAAAGAATGTGCGATCACCAAAGGCTTACCTCATGTAGATGTGGTTTTGTTGTAATTCCTCAGAATTCCTCATGGGAGCAACGAAACTTACGCACTATAGCTTTAAATGTATTGGTTTGTATTCCATCGTGCAATAGTACAAATTATTAAGATGTGTTTAAGGAAAGGCAACGTTTCAAATATTAAAGCAGCTAAAATAATTTTCTAGCAGTTATTTGGAGGATCAAATGTGGCATACAGTCAGGATATACAATGTGCTGATTGCTAATAACTATCAGCCCCCCAACCACACAAATCAGCCGCAACACATTTCGAATGCAGTCAGGTAAATCTCAGCCCATGATTAGGTCAAGCGTGGTGGCGGTATTTGTGGTAAACACTGTTCCGCTCTGGGGGCTAAACGTTTGTGTCAGTAAAGAATAATTACACCCTTCGACGTTGTATCTATCGTGTTAATCTCGGTCCACAGCAGCCACTTTATTCTCCCGTTTGTTTAATAGCTCACTAGCAGCTTTATTGTTTCAAAGTGCTCGATAGCAAACCTGTAAATTCTCTGTTCAACATTTGCCCCCGTGGCGTCGTGGTTCACCGGCGCTGAATGTTGAAATAAAGCAAACAGCCATTGATCTGCAATCAAAGATCCAGGACAGGAGGTCATTTACATGTAGAGAAGAGAACCATTAGGAACTGTGGCCGCAAGGCATGTGTGCCGTTAAATTCATTTAGCAGTGGTTCGCTGGCACTATTGACTTACTTACACCAGGTATATGCTAAACACAGAGAAAAAAAAATCACTATAAGTAGTAGTGGTATAGGTGCTGTCCTTTGCTAATTAGAAATGAATGTGCATGTGTAGCTGTACACAACAAAGCCAAGTTAATTATCTCGGGACCAAGGGAGAGGGACAGGCTTTTATACTGTGGCCCTTGATATGAAGCAAAGGAATCAGATAGTAGGCAAATGGCTGTGGAAAAATTAGGCAAACCCTCTTATTGGCAGTTGGTCAAGTTTGCAACTGTCCCAGGAGTCCCAAGTGCTTACGCAATGTGTTGCAGCTTCTGTTAAAATGTGATGATTAAATGGGCAAATCCTTCCTAGATGTGCAGACTGAGAGTGGTGCCTGTTTACTTTATTTATTCATAGCGTGAATATGAATAATTTACCGGTCAGCAGTTTTTGTCAGCGGAGAATCATTATTGTATGTGGCAGGCTAAAGGTTTGTGATTTTTTTGCATTTGGCACTTTTTACACTGTATTGTCAGCCGCCAGCTTCTGTCAGGGTCATCTCTGTGTGTGTGTGTGTTTGCTCAGGAACAAATCAGTGACTTTCTCAAGCTGGCAAAACAGGTTGTCATCGGCTTGCAGTGACGTGCGGTCAGGGTAGGCAGGGTAGGCAGTGTGCCGTGTGCAAAAAAATTAAAACAAAAATAAAATAAAATAAATGTTTTATTTAATAAACTTCTATTTGTATTATTACTGTTAATTATTTCGGTCTTTACATGTAATCCGCGATTACTTTAAAAAAGTGTAGACGTTTTGATGAGAAAGGTGGCAGTTAGTAAGTTACGCCAAAATAAGCAGTGCCTTTGCTGCCCATTCATTGTGGACAAAACAAAAATGTTTTCGCGCATGTGCACTTCGATCTGTATTCTTTAACATATACGCAAATAAGCATAATCATTTCTGCTTATTTTGACGTAAATGTGGTATGCTAGAAGCCTTTACGTTACATATCATTCATGTACCAATTAAAATCGAGATATTACTGGACATTTACGCAGCTTAGGCCAACGTCATTACGCCGGCTACGCTCATTCACGCCGTTACCCCCGCGGATTTTAAAGTCAACATTGCAGCTGCCCGCAGATATTTCAGACTGGAGGAATTTTAACAAAATGGATTATAATTTAAAAAAGGAACAGAATGAATAGCAAGAGAAAGGCCTGCGCCAGCCTTGGACGGTGTACAGCAGCAACAGGGACAAACAATATTCGAGCATTTCAAACGGACAGGTGGCCTACATGAACGGAAGGATGCTAGCTAGCTGTGCTGTCAGACTGGATTACTATCGTCTTGCTTCTTTCTACAGCCAGGGAGTCAGATTGGTGAGTCAGAAACTTTTTTGGGGGTTTATTTAATAATAAGGATGGATGAATTGATACCGAGTGCAATCCATTCTGCATTTTATATTCAATTGAGCAGTTGTGTTGTAATTGTTACTGACGGACAAACCTAAACTGCAATGTGGATAAATGGTTACATTCTGATGCTGGACAGGTCCATGGGACATATGCTACTGGTACTTTATCTATTGAGATAAAGTTTATGGAGTGGAGTTGCCATCAGTTATGCTGTAGTCCTACAGAAGGGTGAGTGCTGTCTTTTATTTTGAAGCTGAATAGAAGTAGTAGTTTGAATCGGCGGAGGTTTGACTCGTTCCCCTAAGTTTTTTTAGACCAAACTACAGTAGGCTACGGGCAAACCTGCAGTCACCGTCGTGACATTTCATATACGTCCAGTCTGTGTTTGTGTGCCGGGTGTGTGTATGTGTGTGTGTGTGAGAGAGAAAGAGCGAGGAACTTATTTGAAATCGGCCGTGTGTGCCTGTTTGTTGTTTATTGTTTTTGATTTAACAATATAGGTTTAGAGAAATCTGGCTTTCAGAACTCAGTGCCTACCCACTCACTGACCTCACCGCACGACACTGTCGGCTTGTGCACATTAAAATAAAAATGTTCCCGTTTTTAATATTCCTATTTTGCCTACTTGTTTTTTCGACAACGTAAGTGGGATTCCATTGTGTGTTTTAACAGTGATGCCATAACAAAAGCAGAATTAATTACTGGTAAAATGTTAGCCAGTTAACATTTTTTTAAATGTACTTTGGGTAGCTATAGCCAGTTCATTTGGAAGGGCATCGAGGGAACCACAAAATAAATAAATAAACACATCTTTGTGCAATACAACGTGGTACACATTCACCTGCCTTTGTACTGTATGGACTATTTAAGAAACTGGAGCACCAAGCACATACAAGCAGACGCAACACAGAAGTACACCGGCTGGGTTTGTGTTGGATTAGTCCCAAGTCCTGTCCCATTGAAAATATATACATGCACCTGCATACTGCATGTTCTTAGGACAGCTACATGTTCTCCTGCAGTGATGCAAACTACACCATATCATTTTTAAAAGGCATCTGAGAAATACAATTTCAAACATGTCCCAAAAAGGTCTTGCCGGGTCATATAAGGTGAGATTAGTATCACCTTGTATGAGAATGTCTTCCCAAGAAGAAAGACATCAGCAGTTGCTTCAACCAGCTCCCCAAAACCACAACGAAACCTTAGACTGCATCACTGAATACCACTGTTAATTTCCTGTTTCCCAACTGACAGTCAAGTATATTTTTTTTAAACGTGACCACAATCGTTCCATAAACTTAACCAAGGAGGAAGTCCTGTATGTTAACCTCAAACAATATGGATTCTCTTGTCTGCCTAAACCTTACAACCACAGCGATGTCATATCATGAAAAGGATTTATTTTAGCAGTAACTTGTAACGATTATCGACAGACAAATTAGGTTGTCCTGGACATGGGCGCGTCAGATCAGAAAATGCTTCTATGTTTTTTTATTTTTTATATACGCGAAAGCAGATGGGCTCAGAAAGCTGGTTTCCTTCACCCTCTTTTCCTCAACACTACAAGTGTCTACTTCCCTACACTCAGTCAAGGTCAATTGAGTTCTCCAGTCTGTTATCAGTGGTTTTTTTCTTGATGGAATTGTGCAGATAAGAGAGTACTCAGAAAAGACCGAAGGAAACAGGAGATCAAGAAAATGCTGGTTCTCAAATAATTATTGCACCTTCTCCGACAGATTTATTTCTAACCTTTAACAAACTATACAGCTCTCAACACACTCTGCTGCACTCACGGCAGTCAGCATCTGGGGTGGATGTATTGGACTATTGGTTTGGAAATAGCTTGAAGTGTTTAACTGATTTTTACAGGAAAGTAAATATGGATTGGAAATGTTTGTTGTCCTTTCCTTATTTTGATTTTTTTTTTTGCTCAGATGAATGTGACCCACTGAATGAGATTCAATGTGGATAAAACAATCAACATGAAAGCAAATGGTAAGTTTGAAGTCAGAAATCAGTGCATCTTGGAAGCTGGGGCCGTCCTAGCGTCAGAGGCTCATCAGAAGTTTTGATGTCGGCTCCCTCTGAAACCATTGCTGATAGCTGTCTCTTCAAGATGTAATTGCTTGTTGCCAACATAAAAAAAACAAAGAAATGACTGGTGCCCGACTGGCAGACTTTCCTTTTTGCAGGGCCTTGACTGGATTGAATTAGGGGGTGTTGGGATGACAATCTTCTGATGTCCGAGCTACAAACCAATATGTTTTTTTTTATATCGAACAGAATTCACTAAAACTGTTGTATTTTCACATACAGGGTACTGTTGATAACAATTAAAGCTTGGAATAAGTAATAAAGTCATGGTCCAAATAAGGATTATTCTGGTATGGATGAATCTACTGTAAGTCTATGCTAATATCCAAAATATTACCAACCAACAAAAGAAATAAGAATTTTTATAAAATCCAGTTTTTTATATAAGAAATTTTTGAGGAGCTACTTTTGCCTTTAATTTGTGTATCTTGTAATAATAATAAAAAACAGTAGAACATTAGATGTGTTCTGCTATTTTACAACCACAGAATACAAACAGACACACACACACACACACACATACACACCTACAAACACTGCATTCAGGACCTGCCTGAGTTGATGGGATCATCACTAAAAAGTACCGACAAACACTTTGACAGACCTCGATCTAACCAGGGCCTTTTCCCATCAAGGCACGATTATGTGACTAGCCCCCGAGTTACTAGCAATAAAATAAATGTCTCTCTCTTTTTTATTACATCTCCAAATCGAGAACAATGGAAGGTTTGCCTCTGAGCCATTTATTCAGCTCTGATGTATGATTAGCGCGGGGCAAATCAATACCATGTTGGATGATCTTAACGGAAAAGTACCGTGATTTCCCCCTCAGTCACGGGGCCAAGCGCTGATATTTGTCTGTCAACGGTGACATGCTATCTCTTGCAGGGGCACTGGGGCCAAAACACAGGTATTGATCCTGTCAACATTGATGGCCCTAATGGTACAGAGGATGAGGGAAACTGCCTGCCACTGGAAATGTAATGCACCGCTTGGAACGACCTCATGGACCAATGGAGGCGAACATGATGTTAACCTGCTTTTATTGTGAGTTTGTTGTCAAACATATAAATAATGCATTTCATGTTCAATTGAATTTATTTTAACAATATAATTTAAGTTCAAACCCTGCTGTTTACATTATTTACAGTGACTGCGAGATAGGCCTATATACAGCTAACATATTCAGAGTGTAATTTGCTGATGACTGTAATTCATCGCTGTGCATAATTGAACAGAAAGTGCTTTTATTTTGAAGTGCAACAGAGGAAGATGTGTCCTGTTTTGCTAGCTTAGAGTGAACAGAGTACATGATGAGATGCAGCCAACATGGCCGACATGCCTTTATTTACTATTCCTTTGTAATGCTGTAGTATATAAGTTCAAGCGGTACATTTTTCAAACTAAACTATAACACGTCCTGGTCTTCATTTGAAGCTTCCACAACCCTAGAACAATTATGCTACCATTCCACAGTGAACGCTGTACAACATTAAAGCTAATGCGCTAACAAGAGTATGCATGAAGTCACAGGAGATTGTTTTTTTTCTGCATTGACAAACAACAAATGAAAAAAAATGCTCATATTTTTTTGGGATAATGAGACTTGATTTTTGTCCAGATATCCACTAATTTTATTCATAACTTTATACGTTAAAGTTAGTTTTAATGTGTTTTTCACCACATCTTCTGTCTTCATCCGCTAAAATGCTGCTGCTGCTCTTGGAACCATAAAAGGTACCACCATCACTTCATAAAGACATATGTCTCTATGTTTATGTTGGTCTACTGGGACCAATAAGCACAGGTTTGCAGTTACATGTGTTGGGCTTTACGGCAAGGGATGTAGTTCTGTGACTGTGATGGGATGTACAAGCGCATTTATGTGCTACAAGAGACAGTCTGTTATAAATAAAGGCTTGTTGTCATCTGACCATGCTCATAACTGAAGAAACTGCCATAAACCGGCAGTTAACCAGAGAAAAAAGATCAATGTATTGGTTAAATACATAAGTAAAACATAGTGTGAGGTACAATTGTAAGGTGTTCAAGGTACTGCTGGATTCTCACACTAGATACCTTCTAGTGTGGTGTCAACAGACTCCTGCATGTGTTGTACATTCATAAGCATATTGATTTTCAGCTACTTTAATACGAAACTGATATGAGAAGAAAAAAACAACTTTAAAGAGACATAAAAACAAGCAACCTTTATCAAAACGTCGGCAGCTGCACTCCAGAAACACAATGTACTCCCACACTATTCCTTATGATTATAATCGAATAGCATGGTAACAAGTCCGGCTAAGTAGTTAATCCACTATAGTTTGGCAGACGTTGGGAGACACATATTACAAAAGGGTGTAATGAACACGACCTGCCTGCAGTATAGCCAATGATATTCATATAAAGAATCAAAACTACACTTGGGAGCCCTCTGATTACTTAAAACAGTTGGCTACCAGTCTCTGTGTGTGTGTGTGTGTGTGTGTGTGTGTGTGTGTGTGTGTGTGTGTGTGTGTGTGTGTGTGTGTGTGTGTGTGTGTGTGTGTGTGCGCGTGTGTGTGCAATGCTTGTATTGAGGGTGGGAGGACTGGAAAGGTGACTGGCACTTACATCTACGTATAGTATAAGACTATTTCTATGGACATGCACTTTGTTTGAATGTGTCTGTGTGTGAATATGTATGATGCATTAGTTGTCTGTACGTGTGCGTTAACATCCAGTGCCCCTGGCTAAGTCTCTTCAGATCTTTTTTCTTGTTTATGCATTTCTCTTCCTAGACTAAGGCCTCAGGAATATGCTGGGGGCTAGACAGACACAGGAGTGTGGGATGAACATTTTTATTTATTTATTGTCAGAAATGATCACTCAGCATGGCTATCAATACAGCCAAAGGATGGGCAGGTTGGACTTCTAATACCATGGGAAAACGGTGGAGCACTGAAACTGGACATGTAAAGGCTTTAATATGCAATACACATATATCTTATGACTTAAGTATTAGACAGTGTGTCTCCAGCATGGATTCAAATGGAGCAATAAGGAAAAATTCCAGTGATATCTAGATTGTGTTTTTTTGTGACCACAAGGTCTCTAAAACTGTCTGTATCTGATGGATAGTAACATGTCGGGTTTACTGCTGAATTAACTTAATAATGTGACCCCTGTGGAATCCATTTGAGTCCTCAACATAAATACAAATATTTGATTTATTTTGTGTGCCAGTCAAATCTAAGTAAAATGAATTCTTTAAAACCTTTACTTCAGCTACTGCCCGGCACGTTGCACATTCATATATCGCTCGTATTCGTGTTAGTCATCCCACCTGTTATTCCGGCCCCCTCAAGTTTTCAGGGAGAGAAGGCATCATCGAGGTTAAGCTAGAGTACATAACACCAGAGCACAATGCCATCAGATAACTTGTCAGTCACGGACAGCTGGGAAAAAGGCACACACACACACACACACACACACACACACACACACACACACACACACACACACACACACACACACACACACACACACACACACACACACACACACACACACACAGACAGTCATTGGCCCCTGCCTCGCACACTAAGACGTGCCAAACACATACTCTGAGTGCTTCTGGATAGAAACAGAGAGTGACAGTGATAGAATTTACTGCGATGCTATCAGCAAAGCAGCCATCACAGCTTTGGCAGATTGGAAGGCCATCAGGACCCATCTCCCTGGCTCTGATCAGTGTTCGCATCCTGACATCAGCCCGCGATGTTAACTCCAGGCCCTGAAAGGGGGCTATGAACCATGATCAGCGATATCAAGCCACCAGAAATAGAAATCCATTTTTCCTGCCCGGAGGGGAAAGTGTGTGTATGTGTGTGTGTGTGTGGGGGGGGGGGGGAGGGGGGGGGGGGGGGGGGATGAATGAATATCAGTGGCCCCCATGGTCTGGTCTGGTGGGGTCTTAGTAGGGTGTCAGTCTCTCTCCCTCATGCCTCGCCACAAGGGGCCCTTCAGCTGTTTTTCCCTCTCTTCTTGTTCTGAAGGTTAAAGGATTAGGAGCTGTGTTTTCAGACCGGATTGCTGTCCTGGCATGGATTTAGATTTTGGCCACACACACACACACACACACACACACACAAGAAACTAGAGCCCCAACATACACGCATGCAGGTGCACATATGTACACGCAAACACACACAGATGTACGCACACACACACACACACACACACACACACACACACACACACACACACACACACACACACACACACAGACCACCAGCATCACCGCTGAGCAGGAGGTTGTGGGGATTAGCAGGAAATACCACAAGATGGTGGCCAAAGCATTTTTTCTTCTTTCTTTACGGAGCTAAATAACAAAATGAGAACAAACCAGAGGTGCTTGTACCAAGTTGTTTTTCACTCGCCCTCCTCCCTCTCGGGTCTTCCATCCTCCTTCCTTCCTCCTGTCCTGTCTAAACATGCTGACCAAGTACGTTGTGGCATTTCCAAAAGCAAAAAGCCATTAAATATAAACACGGCGTGTGTGTGTGTGTGTGTGTGTGTGTGTGTGTGTGTGTGTGCGTGTGCGTGTGTTTTCTCTTTTCTGATCTTTCCGCTTTCATTTGATTCATTTCTGTTTTGCTTAGGAACTTATTGGGATGCCTGTGTATAGCCAAGCAAAGTCTTGATGAATTATTGATCGATGACAGCTTCATCAAACCGCCGCGTTGTACACGTACTTGGCATTTCTCAACACTGGATTTACAGAGAACCGACACTAATGCGCTCATGTCGTTCAAACTTGTTTACAAATTGGGGCGAGTCGGTGGAACTCTAAAAAAAAACCTGACGTCCAGGTACCGACAGACCTGGCCTGAAAGCATAGACGAGTGCACAGGAGAAAGTGCGTATGTGTGTATTTGACTTGCTGTTTGGGTTTGCATGAGGGAACATACACCAGACTTTAAAAAATGTATGAAGAACACAGCCTGTTTTTCTCTCTCTCTCTGTCTCTCCAACACAGAGAAAGAGAGCAAACGGTTCCCAGATTGCCAGGGGAAAACACAGTTCAAATAGTGTGAGGGCGAAAGGGAGCAGATCAGAGAGAAAGCTGTTTGCAGTTCAGGCCTACAAGGCAATTCTTCCCCCGACTCCCAGGTGAGAGAGCTCAAAGAGAAATAAACCTGGGGTACCAATTTGCTGAGTTTTGTTCAATAGATGGGCGAGTGCCTTGGAGATTTTACCCCAGAGTGCACAGGAGCCAGGGCCAGTAAACAAAATTACTTAAGGATGGTTACATATTCTCTCTCTCTCTCTCTATCTGTCTTCCCTCATGCTTGAAGGAGACAAGCCCTTTGTCTTTGCTGTGGCCCAACTTGTGTTTAAAGTGTGTGCAGGTAGATAGAGCACAGGTCGACATGTTCTCTATCGTCTCAATCTCGACATCTTCTGGGCTGTTTGCCTTTGTCTCTTTCACAAATCTTCCTTTTTTTTCTTCTTCTTCTTCTTCACTCACACAAAGTGCAGACTTAAAAAAGCAGAATGGAAAACTTTATCAAAGCAGATTAAACTTTGGTCGGGGTGGGCTGTAAAAACTGCAGGATTTATACACACTATACTACATCTTGACTCCTCCACCGCATTGCAGGTAGCACTTCTTATCGTACCGTGTGGCTTTTTTATGTAGCTGTGTGTTGATTTTTATAATGTGATGCTGATTTATGTACGGACAATTGCGAATAACTTTTCATACACCATATCTTCTCTCCGGTACACACGGACGCAGACAGGAGTTGCGCAGGGATTGAATAATTGCGCCAATGAATATTCCCGCAGCAAAGATAACGCGCAGCCGTTATTTCAAGCCCCCACCGACACAGAGGTTTCATCATGAGGCTCATGATAAAACTGACTGTGACATACACCGCAGGACACCTCTCGCCCATTTTTACAATATGCCCTTCCGTGCTAAACAGTGAAATGAATTCCCACACATCACCATCTCGCCGTATACCTGGAGCACCCCCTTTTCTCTTCGCACCGCCCCCCCCTACCCCCTTTGGAACAATACATTAATTCACCCAGATCACTATCTGCACAGATTCAATTATTCCCGAAACCATAACCATAATACAGAGCTATGACAGGGGCCATATATTCAAACCAATATTTATTTGTAATAATGCCAGCACTCTCTCTGTCAAAGCCCCGGCAGACAGGTGGAAAAGGCACCGAGCGGAAACAGGACATAGTCTATTGAAAGGCCCTGCTGATTTATTAATGCTCCCCCATTTAAAAGTCCCTTCATTTTTTTTCTCCATGCCTTCCATGTCTACATTACCACCATATGTGCGTGTATGTTTTTGGTCCATGAATCAATGTTGTTGAAATAAACAGTTTATCCCTGCGTTAGCATTCCTCTGTTGCTATGCATAAGGCGCTGTCCTTTCAACTCACACTCAAATGAAAAGTTCACATAGGGACATGGGGTTTATATCGCTTGTGTTTAAATATTTTGATGAAGCCTTCTGCACACTGGTGACGCTTGAGTTGAGAGGCCGGCTCAGAGTTTGGCATATTTTTTTTATGATTGACTGCGAAGGGGAAAAGAGAGAGAGAGAGTGAGAGAGAGAGAGAGAGAGAGAGAGAGAGAGAGAGAGAGAGAGAGAGAGAGAGAGAGAGAGATAGAGAGAGAGAGAGAGAGAGAGAAGATAAATGGTTGTGTATTAGGGAGAATGTGAGTGACTGCCTCGGAAACCCCGAGATGTAGAATTCAGATGTATAGTAACAGATGGCAAAGCGTGCAGGAATCAAAAACATTCCGCTTTGATTTGCGCAGTGGTAATATTACATGCAAATGGAATACTACAGAATGGATGGTCTCAAAAACAACAACAACAAAGACAAACATGGCTCGAATCTCTCTGCTTTTTCCCCGTCCGGCACCACTTATTTTTTTTTTTGTTGAAAATGAGAATTGCAGATTGCTTCACCTGTTTGTGTTGGGCACATTTATTTCCTGGAAGCTGGAAAACTATACAGAGAAAAGCAGACTCCAAACAATCATCTGTCAAATGCAGAAAAGGCCTGGAAAAAAAGCCATCATTGTTTACACTTGACCAACCATTACCCAAAGCCCCATGAAGAACGAACAAAGTCAAAAAGCCTGCACCCACAAACACACACACACACACAAACACACACGCTGTACAAAGCGATATCTCTTCAGCATATAACTCCTCTCCGAATTGTTTGATCCTAATTGCAATACGTCTCAAAAAGCCAGGTCCCAGTGCCGCGTGGGGTTGTTTTCAGAGTGAGATAAATTAATTTTCATTGTGTGGCTGTTGTAATGTCACAGATGAGGACCGCCCTGACCTGAGCTTGAACTCATCAGTTGAAATGAAGTTGTTCACTCAGCTGTAGAAGACAAACCATAGTTGCTGCAGATTGATCAACCCCATCAGGGCACGTGCAATATAGAGGAAATGGCTTCCACCCACTTCCACTTTGACCCCAGGAAATGTTGGATTAGAGGGAGTGTGCATGAGTAAAGAGCAAGACCGTGGTGTATATGATATACTAAATTATATAGAGACTTAAATTAGATGTCTAACCTAATGTGTGGTTGTGGATTGGTGTGTGTGTGTGTGTGTGTGTGTGAGCGTGCAGAGCAGTTCCTGTCTACCATCATATCCTTTGGTCATTCTGTCATTGTATGTGTGTGTGTGTGTGTGTGTGTGTGTGTGTGTGTGTGTGTGTGTGTGTATGGGGGACCATTTTACAATGCATTTACGGCACCGGGCATGTTATGATCTACGTATGATTTCTATGCTGTGCCATATGCGGCACAGCTGTCGAAAAAGTGCGACCATGCAAAAGATACTGTAACGTTCTGTATGGAGCTGCTTTCCAGATGTCCTTGAGAACACACTTCAGACAGAAAAACAAAACAAAAAAGGAATAGGGAGAGAAGACAAGCTGGTTTTGGAAGGAGTTGTCATTTCTGGTTGGAGTTGGATTCTGTCTGGCTATTTATCCGTCAGCCGGCAGCGTCTCGGCTGAATTTGACTGCTTCTAGTAAAGCGTTATGTATTATGAGACAGAGATATCAAAACAAGAATTGCGAACGTTTCGCTCAAGAAGACTTCTTGACAAAAATAAGACAAACAAGGCACGCGCTGTGTCAAAAAGTTTAAGCTGTGATGTTTTCTGTTTCTCGATTTTCTCGCACGGTTCTGAATTCTCACGAGGCCGGTTTTTTTTCTACACTCATTTACTTTGTGAACCAAAAATATAATGATAAATAAATAACCTTTTGCTCATGGAATCTACGGAGCCCATCATAGCTGTTTTCCTTTGCTGAACTTGTGTTTTCAGGTACTTTTCATACAGTCTGAACTAAACTCCAAATCCCTCGCCTTCTTTCCAGTGTTGTTGGCAGTACTGCATGTGTGTAGGTAAGCAAATGTAGCTATCATAGGCTGTGATGGGGCTTCACAGGCTAGATACTAAAAGCCATACATTATGTAGTTGTTAAGGGATGTTGATTTGACAGAGTCTTTATAATTTCCTGGGTACTGAAACTGGAAGCTTTTTTTTGCTTTTGTATGAAACTCTGATAGGTGGAAGAGAGAGGAATATGATCCCATTATTTCCTGGCTTTGCGCAAGCCTGACCATATGATTTACTCACCGCCTCCTAAACACACACAGAGGAAGTGTGAGGGGAAGAAAGGAAACGAGAGAGAGAGAGAGAGAGAGAGAGAGAGAGAGGCACCCTGCTTGAGTCATTGCATTTGCACGCATTAGAGTTTGCAAGACTAATGTTTTGGAAAACAAGAATAGGGAAAAGTAGAATGCTTCAAATGGCTGTGCGTGACTGGATTTGGTTTGAAAAGGATATGTACGCTTTCTGAGGGAAAGGTTCCCTGCGCTATATACCCAACTGGAAATTTTTAATCTCACAGCTGAAAACTTTAAATACAAAAGCCGCTCTTCAGGTTCACTCACTCTGCCTGTATTCACAATTGCCACAACAAACAGTCTAAAAACTGATTACTCCCCCCCCCCCCCCACCCACCTCCCTCTAGACAACTTCTACCAAAGCTGTGTGTAAACTGAGACATTGTGCAGTGATCGTCTTGGCTCTCAACAAAATTATTTGAATATCAAAAATGTTTATGAATTAATTAAGTTTTAATGGATTTTATACTTTATTCACTTGCGACATCAGTGAGAAACAAGCTGCTGTAATACAGTCTGCTTCCCATTCAGTAAACACTGGCTGAGGATAAGTGCAGTTGGATTGTTGTTTTCCAAAGCTGCTGGGCGATGTAACAATACAGGGAGCACTTCACGTCTCCATCCAGCACCAAATCTCTTCCAGTGTTTGTCATACACACCATTGTTGGAGTACTTACAAAGATTGAAGATTATCTCCCCCTCGCTGGGCAACGCATGTTTGCAGCAGAGTCTCCCATGTATAATTCATTGGGAAAATAAATTGTCAAGACTTTAAAAGAACACAATGCATTTTGTACTGGGCAACACTTTGCTTTTTACCCTCCAAATTATTTATTGTTTCCTCTACCCCCTCGGGCCTTGGCCTGACCTTAAGTCATTTCTAATTGGCTCTGCTGCCACACTGCTCTCTGTGTTTACACACCCCTCTGGTGTTTAGTGCGACACAGTCCAACTAAAGTGGCACAGCCTCGCCTGTTAATGTCTGAGCATAATGCACTTATCAGATACATTGTGCACTTCTCATGTTTTAGGTGAAAATGTGACTCACTTAGATTCAGATTTAAACAAGGCCTAGCTATCTTTTTGAGAAATAAATAATTTTTTTCTGGAATAATGCATCAATAACAAGTCACTGTTGTGATATTCTAGAAATGTAAGTATTGGTATTTACAATTGATGTCTAAAAAAGTCATCATGATCAGCAATACAGTGCAGGCAAAAGCAGACTTAAATATACCATTTAATAATTAGTCGATAATTGGGTTAATCGCTAACCCATCGCCAAAAAAAAAAAAATCGACTTTGACGATGATGGATTAATCCTCTAAGCAGTTTGTTAAGCACCCCATGTCTTTCTGATAGTAATGGAATATCTGACTACGGGTCGGTGGAGAAAACCAGCAATCTGAATAAGACAACATGGGTTTTGGAAAGATGTTATGGGCACATATATTTCACAGCATTTTCACATTTCATAGACACATTCATAAATGTATTAATCCTGATCCTAAATGTCATATTAAAAAATTATTTAAATATTTGTTAGTTTGAAATGGACAGGTTCATGCTAAACTGTGTCCAAGCAGGTGTGAAGGATGTGGTTGACCGCACACACAAATACACACTGAGAATAGAGTGGATACTTTAATAAAGAAAAAAAAACATTGTGGATCGGCCCACACATTGTCACATTTGTTAAAAATATATATAAAATACCAAACTAGCCTGAAACTGTTTATTATATTGTCTTTCATTTGCACAACATATTCTAGTTTATCTTGTTTGAAAGAACACGTGTTAAATATAAAAGACTGCATACATAACATATTGAGGCAATACCACCATACAAACCAATCGGAAAGCATGCCTTAGACAACCCAATGAGAAAACTTGATGGGCTAATAGAATTATCTGTGCTATTATCCATCTATTGTTTGATGTGACGACTCATCAGTCATGCTGCCTTTATACTATTACACACACACACACACACACACACGCACGCAAAGAGCAGGGGAAGATAGGAGCAGCATCTCACACAGTGTAATTACATAAACAATAATATGTGATATGTTATTAGGGAGTGGAGAGGGGAGTTTGGGGAAAGGGGGGTAGGGTGGGGCAGACTCCTCTGAGGTCTTTGTAATTCCCTATTTGATAGCAAGGCTTACAGCAATTAAGATGTTTAATTTAAGGATTTAAGTACTAAGGATTCAGACAAGGAGCGAGAGAGAGAGAGAGAGAGAGAGAGAGAGAGAGAGAGAATCATGGGTGGTGGCTGAAGTTTGGGGTGGATCCCACCACATTTAAATGTTGATTATTCTGTCTTTCTCTCCTTCTTCATCTCCCTCTCTCTGTCATTCCCCCCCCCCCCCCCCCCCACACACACACACACCCCATATCATGGTCCCTTTCTCCCTGTCTCTCTCTCCCCCCAGTCCCACTTGAAGTCTCCAAGGGACCGAGAGGATGTGAGGAGAGTTGATCATTGCATTGCACTGATAAGCAAAAATGTTTCCAGAGCGTAAAAGAACTCTGTGGTGTGTGAGTGGGATAAACTATAATCTGCCACCGCACACTGAACTTGACTGCTAATATTTGCATTGGAAATCAGACGGAAGTTATGCTAAGCTTTCCCCCCATTATAGCCCGGCGTGGTGTGAAAGGTCTTCCCCTCCTTCATTTGAATATGGCCTCCCATGCATCAGAAAAATACACACTGGGTACGAGTGGAGGATGGGATGACAATTTATATGAGGATGCATTTTTGAAATGATCTCTTTTGCGAGGTGGACCCGCTCTTGCGTTTTGCCCACTCTGCCTTCACAATGTGTGTGCATAAACCTATTTAAAAAAAGCTAGGGGGAAATGCATTATGGGTATTGATGTGACTGGAATATCCTAATAGATTTTTCTTTTTCTTTCAGGGAAATAAATAAAATCCTCAGACTTGTTTTCACGCTTAATATTCTGTTATTATTATATCTTTCCATATGACTTTGTTATTGTTCTTAATTTAAAATGTATTAGCCTCGGATTGTTTTGGTTCGAGCAAACTAAGATGAGCGGATGGATTTGATCATTGCATCTTAGAAACCCAGCACCCCAATTGGATATCAGAAACCCTATTTGTTGCTTTCATTTTAATAAATTACAATTTTTTTTCTTTTTCTTTCATTACCATCTTAACTTTCACATTTCCTTTATCTGCCTTTTTGTTAATCCAGTTTCTCTCCCAAGACCCACCACAGGAAATGTGTTCATTTGATCAACTCTGTGTTGTGCAGCATTGATAAGATTAGCAATCAGAAGCATTAGCCATTCAAAGCGTTACAATTACTGTTCTCATTATTTAAAAAGTGAATTAAAGGCGGTGTTTCTAGAGGGGAAATCACACTGTCGCCGTCATGCATATCTGTTAACATGAATAAACACACAGCAGAGGCTGAAGGGGAGAACTCTGTGTTATGGGAATGACATAAACCATTTTTCTCTTCAACTTCTGTAACCTTACAACAATTCCCTGTTCACCCAGTCCACTTGCTTGATTTCTGGTGTAATGAATACTTACACCTGCATCTAAGTACTGTTTATACCCTGTCTGCAAACTGTCATTGTGCTTTTTTTTTGTCACTAAGGCTCTAATGGGGACATCTGAATCAGCATGGGTGGACCACACATGTAGCTTCCTATTCTATTGCAATTTTTTCTTCTTCTCTGACTTACCTTATAATCATTGTGTTCAGTCCTCTGCCCACAGGATGTCTACAGAGACTTGATGTACATTGAGTTTAATGATACATTTTGGACACCTTTCATGCTTGATTATAAACTATCCCTCACCTGTTATCAGCAACATCGCTGTATATTTGGGATCGCTGAATTGAAACATCATTTGGTGAGACTCGGAGATCACATCTCAGCATCATTATACAGTAGAGTGTAGTGCTGTTTACTAGTATAGCTATTTTGTTAGTGTGTGGGGAAGAAGTTGGTCAGCAGGTGTTTAGCAATTAGTGTCATGTTTGTGTCAGTCATTATGGAAATGTAAAAACATGTCACAAAGTATTTAATCTCCATTAATAAATATGTGTTAAAAAATTTCAAGATTTGAATGGTTTAAAACTTTTAAACAAATAAAGACAGGACCCTGCATGTAGGACACTTATTGTTTTCACTTCTGATTTCTCCTTTTCTGCTAAATACATGTTTCAAAAGACACATTCAATTGTAATACTGCCCATATGCCTCCACATATCCTGTTTTTCTCACTGTGGTAAATCCAGTTATTTGCAGTTGAGTTGACTGGCATTTAGCACATTTCCACATGACCAAACATCAAGAGAAATAGTATCTGAACAGCCTCTACACAGGGCCGGGCTTTGAAGTGATTAAAATATATTTTTTTTAATAATGTAATGTCATTTAGAATCACACGGGGTGGAAAAAAACTGTGTGAAATTGTGCAGATAATCGGCTAAATCTCTCAACATGAAAAGATAATTGCTCCAGGAATTAGCTCTACCTGAGGTCCATTTGTTTGGTCATGGCTAGTTTCATATATGGCAATGATCGGATATTAGCACTAATTAGAGACGGGTCAGAGTTCTTGAAGGTCGGGCATTAATGTGTAGGATCATTGAAATGCTAATTATAAACAGATTAGAAAGTTACGGTGCTTTATGGGGGGGGCTATTTGGCTATTTAGGCACTGGTCTTATTCCGTGTAATAAAAGGATTATCCATGAGCAACTAGACCTTTTTTCTATTTAATTTTTGTATTAATTGATTTTTCTCTTAATATAGATGACACAAGGAAAACACATTATTGCAGGTGTACAACCCATTTGGTATAAACATGATTGTATATATTTCTTAATTTAATCCAAGTGACCTGTACATCACAGGTCATTTGTTTCAGTTATGGAAAACGGTGATTTGGTTTGACAAGCAAATAAATTATGTACAACAAAAAAAGAAAAAAAAAACAGCCAACAGAAAATGTGTTTTGTTTTCCACACTTATCTGCATCTTGAAATGCCTTTCTGACCTGGTTTTGGATGTTGGTGGTGTTGTTTATTGTAATAGCAACACTGGTATTACTCAACTGTCACCTTGTTGGAAACCGAGCATTGGCTCCTCCAACTCAGTTCTTTTTTTCTCTCTCACCTGCCCTCTCCCTCAGCCCTCCAGCTCTTCTTATCAGTAAAAGGACTTTCCATCTAGGGCTAACTGAAAACCGTTTATTCACTGCTTCACCCAAAGCCCTGCTTTTTACAGCAGAGGAAACCACACTCTGTGTCTGTGTTCCTTTGTCTGGCGTGCACTTCCACACACACACACACACAGCCACGCAAACACACACATGCAATGTGAAGATACATTCTGTGAGCTCCTTTTCAATTCTTTGAGGTCACTCCTCAAAACAGCTTAGTCTCATAATGCTCTATATGCTCATCAACACATTTTTGAAGCTTTAATCATGTTTGTTTTACCAAAACATTTGAGTTTTCTAATTGACCATGCAGGCAGTCTATGCCGCTTCTCTGGAAACAATAATTGTCCAGGAGGGGAAGAGTTGCCAAAAAATTGCAACTCAGTAGCCTATTAAAACTTACAATTTTTTGGAGCAATAACTTAAAAAAAATAACCTATGTAAGTAAACGTAAGCCTACATGACCTACATCACAACACAACATGGCTGCCAACAGCTTATGATGTTATGCTAGATACGACTATGTGTGAGTCCCTGGCCGTAAGAAATGCTGAGAAGCAGGCTACTTTTTCTACACCACCATATTATTTGTTTAATTCCTAAACTTGCATTCTTCAGCCCAGGACCATTGCTGACTCAAGTGACATAACTTGAGGTATATTATCAGGCATTGCACAGTTCCCTCTGGAGACACAGAATGATGTGAATAGCTACTTTCACCTATGCACTCACCAAGACTGGTAAACCCACTTTTGAGTGTACCATTGGTGGAGCTCTCTGTTAAATTGTCCTGTTGACATTAGTGTCAATGTACTGTAGATAGTTATTCTCCCTTTACACAACTTGACAAGTGAAAAGCAAAGCTAACTGGACAAATTCAAAATGTCAGGGAATTGCTTTACAACACACAATGAATCCAATGTCAGGTCAGTGGCCCCACCATTCTTCTCTTTGCCATCCAAGTGATTTCTTACTGGTGCGACTACAAAGGTCTGTGGATTGGCCCCAGACAGTATCTTTTTTTCTGTATCCTCCCTCTCTCTCTCTGTGTATCTTTCTCTCTGTCTCTGTCTCTCTATCTCTCTCTCTCTTTCCCACCATATTCTCCCTGTCTGCACACTCTTCCTCTCTCTGATATCTAGGAACTGAGAGGCAAGAACATCTTAAGGGGCTTTGGCTGACTCAGCAGGTCAGGAGAGAAAAAAAGAACCGCTTGTAGCTGGGAGGCTGTGAGGGTACATGCATGTGGTTTGTGTGCGTGAAAGAGAGAGAGAGTGTGTGTGTGAGTGTGTTGGTAAGGTGGCAGCATTTTTTTTTTCGCTTTAGGCCAGGAGGTTTGAGCCACACTGCCTCCCTCCTTCTTGTTGAAATTGTCATCAGAACATGAAAGCATCAAAACATCAAACAGGACCTTTAATTGTATGTGTGTGTGTGTGTGTGTGTGTGTGTGTGTGTGTGTGTGTGTGTGTGTGTGTGTGTGTGTGCAGAGGTGCTGTTTGGTATCATGCTAGTCTGCAGGCCTGCCGTTGTTGTCAATGCGTGATTTTTTTTTTGCCTCAAGTGTGTAATTTCATGTGGTTTGTACATTCAAAACATTGATTAGTCTTGTGTCTGTTGTGTAAGAACAGTAAACAATGATTATTTATCTATTCATAATTTACTCAACTTAACTATCACAAAATATACACTAGGAGCAAGACAAAGTTTGATATGTATGGTATACAGAGTCATATATGCACACACCTTACAAATGACCAAGGCATCCAATGTAAATTACAGCTCCCTTTAAAAACAGACATTAGGTGACAACTTTGCAAGCATTTGTCTCTCTTTTTCTTTTGGTGTCAGTCAGTCATTGCCAACCTGCGTATGCGATTCTGGGCCGCTTGTCTTCTTCAATCCTTCTCGCTGCCTATCACTTGGTCCTTCAGTCCCTCCATCCCTTTGCCCATGCATCCATTTGTCTGCCCGTCTGTCTGTCTGTCCACGACAAAGACAGACAAGCCTGTGCATCTCTGATCACATCCCCCCCCCCACACACACACACCCTAGACACTCCCACCCACCCACTAGTTCTGCCGAGGCGAGATTAAACAACAAAGTGGCTCGATTAATCCATTTGAAGTGATGTGGCATTAGGGCTTGGAAGGAGATGGGCGAGCAAACACAGTGCGCCGCAGCTGTGTGGGCTGCAGATAGAGAGAGGGGGGAGTGAAATTAATTGACCTCCACGGTGGCAATTAAAAACAAAGAGGGGAGAAAACAAAACAAAACATGGGCTTGTGCCTGTGAAACAACATGCTACCGCTTGGATGAAGAGATGGGGAGAGGAATGGGAATGAGTTTGAAGTGTGGTTGATTGGCTGGGAGGAGGGGGCGGGGGGTTGGAAGTTGTCACGCGTATAGCTGCAAGTATGGACATCCTTTCTGATAAATGCTGGTAAGATGTATACTTGTAAAGACACACACGCACACACACACACACACACACACACACACACACACACACACACATACACACAAACACCAGAGGCCTATGCTTATTGTAAAAAAAGTGACAATGTTTTGTTTTAAACATCCCCCAGCATCACATTTCAATCACTTCACCAAACTGACTTGAACTTGATGGGATTACCAAGACACACTCACTGAAATGTTTGAACGCAAAACAAGGATTTGAGCTGTCTTCACATTAATGACATCGCTTTAAGTCACTATCAATAGACATGCACTTGCACACGAAAAAAAAAAGAAAAAAAAAAGACAGAAGCCATGACAGCATACCTTGTTGAAACCTTCACATCTCCGCAGGCTCTTTTGCCACTCTGCGTTGAATTGTGCTTTGTCTGAGTCTCTTCAGACCTCTTTCACTCAAAGCATCTCCCTCAGACTGAGCATTCAAATTGAAACACAGAAGGGGCCTCCCACATATCCAGCCTGTTGTTTCTTGTGTAAATGCTGTTGTGTGTTCAAGAATTCGTTTATTCTTAATCCTTACTTTATCCTCCCCGATATAAACCCAGTGATATGTTTTCTTGTTGGCAGCGGGGCAGGCATGCAGGCAGCGCAGCAGAGGCATGCCAGTGGCAGAGGGCTGCCTTTGATCCTTCATCTCAACCACACACCTGAGTGATGATGGCTGTGCTTGTAGCGTTATCCCCTCTGTACTCCCAAGTCTTTCATTACTGCACCCCTCCCATGAATGGTGTCATTGATGGGCAGCGGAGACACCCATGTTTAATGTGCTTATAGGCATTTAGAGGAGATCATTTCTGGAGCCGATGTTTTGTCTTGCAAGGTTGAGCAGTGATGGGTGCTCCAGGGGGGGTTTCAAACTCTTACTAGCTTCTGTTTGGTAAACAGGCATCCTGTTTGCAGTGAGCATGTGATGAATGCATACAATGTAGTTCTGCCCTATGATGTGTCTTACCCTGAATGTAATACTCCACTGTCTGCTGCCTGGATGGATAGTGTGGATGATACTGTACAAACAGCAACAACATGTGTTCAAAGAACCAACACGTTAACCATTCGACTGTTTTGTAGCCTAGCATAGGTCAGTATGGTATATCATACAACCCAAAGCCTCATTATTATTTTTTCCAAAATTACATTGGGTCAAACCATTTTGTGCAATACACTGTATAACCGATCAGTAATAGGAACAAACCAGTAGTTCCCTTGATCTTTGAGAAGCATTTTGGCATCTTTCGGGTCGTTTTAGTTTTTCAGTCCAACATCCAATGAAGAATGATGTTTTTCTCAGGAGTTGGTTATGATCAAAACACAAGCTTGATTGAGAGTAATGAATATTGGACTTGCTCTCCAATGTTGTTCCTTGTCTGCTGGATGTGGAAAGAGGCAACTGATCAACCCTAACCCTAAGTGGCCAACAAGAAAAGAAAAACAGCTTTAAGCTTTTCAGTGAGAGGAATAATGCCATCTCTCTGTCAAAACAGTTGACTTCTGGCTGACTGCTCCAAGAGGCGATATCAAATGTTGCAAACCATGAGGGCCACACTGGAGGAGATGCACTCTGAGGAAGGCGTGTACATGACACATTAAAATGACTCAAATATGTGTGAGGAACAAGAGCTGTTGGCCAGAGGTCCAGTCACGTCAATGCTCTCGTTTGTTCATAGTCCAGCTGCTGCGAAAGCTATCTACCCAGACGACTACACACGGCTCAAACCTCACATGATGTATGATGACTTACTAAAAAAACATAGAAGTTGCTAACCAATTCCATGTTCACGTGTCGACAACGAGGCGCTCTCACATAAACTGGTTGTAAACTGCATTTTTGGTGTATCCTTTAAAAGGTTTAATATCAAACTGTGCCAGGAAAAGTTCACATTTTGACGTAGAAAACAGAGCAACATCTGGCTTTTATTCACGTCCTTAATACGGCTAAGCCGGCCTTATATTACATCTCGACTTCTCAGCTGACTCAAATGAGAAATATGTACCGAGCGTTCACTTCTGTTTCCTCCCATTTAAGATTATGTCATTTTGATATACGCACAGTGAAATATAGACAATATCAGCTCTCTCCCCTAACAATTTAAACATTTCTCATTCCTTATGGCCCCTAATCCGTCTCTATCGGAGCATCAGGTTATTGTATTACAGACATATGTCTTTAGTCTACTCTCTACCAAGGAGGGGGAAATTGGATTTATGACGGACAAAATACTGCGGGGAATTAAATGTTCACCAGAAACTTGTATAGATTTGTTCACATGTTACTGTGTGTCATACAGTGAGTGTTTCATCAGGTACAGTGTGGTGTCTAAGGAGTACCACATTTCTGCGGTACTTGTGTTTTTGAAACATGATTTGAAGTGGTCAGACAAGGGTTCGAACAATGTGAAGAAAAGGCCCCAGGATAAAGCTTCCAACATTCTTTGGTGTATAACTTTGCCACAGTGTAGAGTGTTTTGGGTGGGGGAAGCAGTTTGGCAGGTACTCTACCTCTTACCATTCCTGTATCAAATCAGTTTATTGATACAACCCAATATCATAAATAGCAATATGCTTCAAGTGGGAGGAAATTAAATTAGTTTAAAACCCTTGTCCAAACGTGTACCCAAACAAACGAGTAAAAGAGTTGTGGTGGAGAATATGTGGAATATATAAAGATGTGATGTATACATAATATTTCACTGGATTTGATTGTCTGGACTTTTTTAAGTATACAAACCGATGTTGTCATTGTCTTGTAGTCAATTGGTGGATAACAATCAGGCTTCATAAGTGAGTTTCCTTAACTTTGTAATTGTTTGTTAGTGGTCTGACAGAGGCGTTGATTGCGGCTGCCTTTTGTGATCGTATCTTGAAAAGGTTTGCGTCTATGGAATCACAATAATCTCATAGCTTTCCAAAGAAACTGTATGTATCGTGCAGCACCCACTGAAACATTGCAGTTATGCACACAGTTGTGTACTGTCATGATTGACAGTCTAATTACACATTAATATTGGAAATGAGATCAAATAATACAGATTAACACTTTAGTAGAGAAGGCCTGGTTACTCCTAACTATGCTGACAGACAAACCAATAAGTGTTAAAAGGCTGAATGGCTGCATTGAATTACTGGATTGTTAAATCTCAGTGAGATTGGCACAGATTTATAATCAATACAACTTTATTATCAATAGTATTTGATACCTAGGAGCATCTGAAACTAAACTATACCTTTCAACCAATCCAGATACCTACACTGTAAATAATTTATCTGTAAAATAACAGTAAGATACTGGCAGCAGAGACGCCAGCAAGTTACTGTTACTAATTATACAGTATTCTTACTGTTGAATATTTTACAGTTTTTGAAAGTAAAAGTGAAATGCAGTATTTCTCTGTGATTGTTTGAAAATAAATTAACATTCTGATTAGATGGTTGCAAGTAGATAACTGATAAATGTTTACTTTAGACAGATATCATTTAATACAATAACTCAATGTAGCAAATTAAAATGTCAAACTTCTAACATTACACATCTTTTGTTCTGTGGCCTAAAGACATATGCATAGCATACATTAATATTGAAGTGATGCAAAATAAGCAGTAAACAACTTAAAATAGTGTGAATCAAACATACTTTTATTAAGGGCAGTATTAACAATTACAGCTATACAATTTTGATTTATTTAATGCAATGCATTCTCTGTTAAACATCTATGATCATTTGGGATACTCATGGAAGCCTTGTGGTTTACTTCTTAAAATAGTCCTTTAAGGTAGGCTTGTCTTTTACCTCTTAAAGAGTCTTGTGAGATAGGAGCATTCTTAGCTTCAGAAAGAGTCTGGGTGTTTGTAGACTGCTGGTATCTGAGAGGAGTCTTCTGGGTCGGGTAGAGATGACCATCACCTTGCTGTCATTGCTCCTCCATCTTGATTTGATCCAGTGTTGAGACTGTAAAACAGCAACAAAAAAATTGTCAAAATATATCTAGAATTGGGAATTTGGGAGTCCATGCTGAAAAAGCTGATGAAGTCTGTTGTGACTAAATATTGCTTCATCACTCCATCAAAAGTGCAGTAGCGAGAGAGAGAGAGAGAGAGAGAGAGAGAGAGAGAGAGAGAGAGAGAGAGGTGAGAGAGAACGCACTGACCTGATACATGTGTATTGACTGTAGCTGACTTCTTCTGGACCCCCACACCATGTCTTCTTGTAGGGAACTGTTCCCCGGATGGCCTTTGTGCCTCTCTCCAGATTAAGGCTATACCATTGAAGCAGCTGAAATCAGAATAGTCAAAGATTAGACACTGACTGTGAAAATGTAACTATTTTATGGGTTCAAAATTGACGATGTATTACACTTGAAACAGTTGATATATTAGGCTTCAATTCAAATGTATAGGTGGCATGATATGATAATCAGCTCCACTGTGTCAGCTCTTAACAAGGAGCTAAAGGCTATCCACTAGCTAAAAACAACCAGTAGGCTACTACTCTAAAGAAAAGACTCACTAATGCTCAACACTCTTAGGTTTGAACACACATGGACTCTAACATGCACTTAAGTATACATGTTTGAGCTAGTTAACTCATCTTCACTGGTAAACAATATTCTAAAATCACATACTCACTTGATAGACAGGCTGCTGAGCATTAGTTTAATTTCAAAATTATCTTAAGCCACCTTTTAAGAGTAAATAATTGATCAGGAACATAATACCTTAAAATGTGTAGATGCTCCACTCGATCAATGCAGAGAAGACCTAATGCTGGACTTTTTGTTGATGCGTAGCACATGTCCTTCGAAGTTTGTCCTATCTGGAATGGCTCATTTCAAACTAATGTTCCTGAAAAAGGCCGTTGCCCGCCCACTTTCCGAAAAATACTGCAGTGTACTGTAATTTAAAACTGTATCATACTGTTAAGGGCTTCTGAGCTGTCTTTTCAAATTGACCTTCCCACAATGCATTGCTAAGTACAGTAAATAACCGTAATACATGAATACAGTAAATTAGTGTTACAATTTGGCCGTAAATCAACAGCAATTGCTTACAGTGTACTGTATACAGCTGTCATTTCACTTGTGCTATAAACAACATATACACGTACACCTATTTTTTAAGCTTTATGCAATTTTGGGGATTTTTATTTGTACTACTACAGTAATTGTGCATTAGGTCCTGTGAGTTGCCAAAACACAGGTGACCTACAGTCAATAATGTGCCTGAAGGTCATTATGTGGCGGAGGACAAGTTGCTTCCGCTGCTTGGCTTACCTGCTGCTATCGCTAGGCTATATGTGTCCCGGGCAGACACAATGTTTGCATTAACTCTGGAAACACATTCAGGTGTACACTGGAGTACAAAGAGGAGCCAGACACATTATGAAATACATCACCATCACATCTGGATTCTACCTGACCGTGTCAACTTCCATCATCGTCCATTAACTATTTTGACAAAACCAATTTCTAGTCCGTCTTAATTCTGAAATGATTTGGAACTAGACATGTTTTACTATACTAATTCATTTATTTTATATTAATCAAAGTGCACATTTATAATCTCCAAACATGGACGCAACTCATGTTCTGGCTTTACTTCAGCATAGTTGCCTGCTTGTGAAACCAGACTCTTTCATCTAAACAGGTACTTCTGTTACCAAATAGCAAATGGTGTGTGCAAGCATTTATTATTTCAGCACTTAATAACAGACAACCCTAATAGGTCCCTGATGAATGCTATGTATGTGGGTGTGTGTGTGTGTGTGTGTGTGTGTGTGTGTGTGTGTGTGTGTGTGTAACGGAGTGGGTGGGGATTACGGAATGGGTAACCGACAACGTTAAAACGAGGGGGGAAAAACTGAAAAGGGGTTAATTTGGTTTGGCTCAGGTGAGGTAATTATTCCTTTCCTCCACTTCACTGCACACCCATAATGATTATTAACAAGCTTAAAGTACTTGAGGAGCACTGGGAGCTGGTGGCTAACAACACAAGGCCCAGGAAAGGAGGGAGGGAAGGAGGGATGGATGGTGGGATGGAGGAAAAAGAATGGGGAGGATGGGAAATCATTATGCTAATGAGGCTGGCCTTAATCACACAGTGCCCATGATAATCTGCTGGGAGGAACACAGGTTACTTGGGTCACCGGTTTGTGCCGCGGCAGGCGCTCATTTTTTTGTGTTTTAGTCTCACACTCTTCTTCTCTTTCCCTATATTCTGCAATTTTCTCACTTATTCCATCCTCTTAATTTCTACTTGTGTGTGTGTGTGTGTGTGTGTGTGTGTGTGTGTGTGTGTGTGTGTGTGTGTGTGTGTGTGTGTGTGTGAGCGCGTGGTTGTGGTTTTTGGATTCGGTGTGTTGGCTATTGCACACAGTGTGCATGTATTCAAAAATGCGGATAATAGCAGTTTAGCCATTTAGTTTAAGGGTCACAGCAAACTATTTATTATTTGGATCTGAACCTGTTTTACCACAACACAGAGATATCGCTGGAACCAACATGACTAAAAGAGAAGTCTATGATAAAGTGGAGTCAACAACAAAAACAAAAACATAAAGCAACATTGGCTGTAACAAACAGGTAATGCTTACTGTGGTTTGAATGTGAAGCTCATTAATAAAAACACTTTAATATCCTCAGTGACACTTAAACAGTAGCCGGTCAGTTAACCAACACTGTTCTGTGCGGTAGTTCAGTGAAGGAAATGTCGGTGTGTTTGTAATGCAACACATTTGAGTTAAACTTTAACTAACCTGTAATTCCTCTGACAATTAAGCGTTAAATAGCTGGAAGAGGGATTTGAACCGTCCTTATTGCCCTTCACCTTGCATCAGGTTCTTTGTCTCAGTCAAATGGTCCATTCACCTACTTTTTAATTTCATTTATTAGTTATTATTTAAGACTTATTAAGTGTTGAAAAAGATTATAATCCCAAAATGTTGTAGGAACAGAAAAACCATAAGCTTAGCTAGCGACACAGGTTTTTTGAATCTCTGAATGGAATCCCACATTTCCAGACGGCACCGGCAGATCCTACGGTTCACCTAATCTGCCTCCATGTGCTTCCTCGCTCTTTCTCTCTCTCTTCCTCTCTCTCTCTCTCTCTCGCTCTCTCTCTCTCTCCCTCTGTCTCTCTCTCACCGGGCTGCTATTTCTTGGACATCTGTTCTTGGCAAGCTGAGCAGCAAGCACAAGCACTGCACCCGCTCCCTGGAGGACAAGAAAAAGGGGATGTAGGCATGGTGGAGGTTGGAGAGGGAAGGATGGAGGGAGGGGGAACAGAAAACAAGAGAGTGAACGGATAGAGGAGGAAGAGGAGGGGGGATTACCACCACAGCAGTGAAAACAGTGAAAGACAGCAATATGGAAGTGGTGAGGCAGGGTTTTGAGTAAGTCTGTAAGTGGTAATTGGGAGAATGGGGGACCACCACTGGGGACCAGCCCTCTGGGTCAAACAACAGCACTGGGCAGGCTGTCAGGGCCCAGCATATAGGAGTTACAAGGATTGGGAATATTTGAGATCAGTGTATAGTGTTCCAGAGAGATATTTTTTTCTGGTGGAGAGGAAATGAACAGTTAAAAGAACTTGACACGGAACATATTTTTGAAAACCAGTATCACTTATATACAGCAGTTTATTTTGTATGTTTGTCTAACGCACGTCTATCCTTTTGGGGAATTATACTTGTAATTGTTCAAAAAGACAAGTCATAAAAATAGTTTCTGTTTGGTTGTATGACTATACAAGCTATAATATTCACCTATTGTTTTCCCTCTATTCTATATTTCTAGCACCTTTTGTGGTCAAAGAAAACAAATTCATTCACACCTACTTACTTTCGAAAGCAATCGGATACTCAGTAAAACAGTCAGCATTCAAGAATGTTGAACCGTGGCAGGTTCAAAGTAAGATTTTTTAAACAATTACAGATGGCAGTTTGGAGAGAGAGAGAGAGAGAGAGCTAGGGAGGCCGAAAGCCTGGACTGAAAGGTTGTCGAATTGACTGGACATTTAATTGACAGGGAAATCAGCGAAGGGAGGGAGACGGAGTGAGCGGTATATCTTGACAGGCTTCAGGTTAAAATGATTAATTACCTCCAAGGCTTCTGTGGGCCTGGCAACTTCCTCTGGTTGCTGCTGTGCGTGGTGGGCTGTGGGAGCCATAGGGCCCAGAGCCTAAAGGTGATGCTGTCATAGTTACTTCTTTTTTTCAAATCACAGTGCAAAATCTGTCTTTATTTGCTTTTTTTCTCCCTCCCTGCTCTCACTCTCTTTCACACTTTTCTAATGTCTTGCTTTGGGAGGTACAGTAGGTCCAGGTATGTCTGGTTCAAATAATGTCTTTTTTTTCAAATCCCTCTTTTACTCCAGACATGGCTAATTGGGGTGGGGAAAACTGTGTGATTCTGCAACTTTTCTAACATGGAAAATGTAGAAAGACACAGTTGGCATGTCGTGGACACATCATTTCATCCCGATAAACTAGGAATTACATCCATATAGACCAACGCAACACCCCACGATTGATGTCCAATGACAATATTCAGCGTTTATGCATAAAGTAGTCCCAATACGTGGCAAAGAAGACAATAAGTATAGTGGATTAGAGTGTAGGGAATCAGAATTGTTTTTTACATCAAAGCATGGAGCAAATAAATGGACCTGCATGTTGTGTTTTACCTTTATGCCAGTTTTTGGAAAAAGATCACGGGAAATAATTGATAGAAACATAAAAACAGAAAGAGATATTGTTCCAGACACCAAAGGCACGGTGAGTGAAGGCAAAGAGAGGGCAGAGAAGAAAGAAAAAGGAAGAGAAAGAATGTTCAATCAAGTGTTGTTCTCTTATCCTGATATATATTTTTAAACTTTTTTTGTACCTTCTGTGTTTTTATTGATTTTTCATATATTTGTTTACTTATTTAACCATGTTTTAACAACGGGGTCTTTCTTTCTCTATCTCTCCCTATCTCCCCCCCCACCCCTATTTCATCAACCTCAGCACCCTTTCTCTCTCTCTCTTTCTCTCTATGTTTCTCTCGCCCTGTACCTATTTCCTCATGTACCCTCATACCTCCCTTGTATTGTTTTCCCCCAGAGAGGAATTTTAGGTTCGTAATTTATTATTTGCAAGAGAAACTGTTATCGGAGTCAGTTTGCTATCGTGTGCCACTTCATTAATCATCTAGCCCTCTCTCTTCATTTGTTCCCAGATAGGCTATGGTTCGCTGGGTTCCAGGCACTGATATAAATATGGGGGTAAGAACACTCCCCTCCTCTGTTTATCACCATAGGAGAAAAAAACACACACAGAAAGTTCACAGATATATAGAGAAGAAAAGTACTTGTTGTTTACACAAACCAAGAAAAACATTGTCACATAACTCAATCACTATAACTTCATTTGTTTTAGAGTAGCGACTTGTTTTGATTTCCCAAGAGACACTTTGGTAAAAAAAAACGATACCTACATAGTGGGTACAGCTTGTTCGAGTGTGACCCTAGCATATGGGACTAATAAGGATTCCGAACGAGAGGGTTGCTCACTAAGAAGTAGATCAAACAGAACACAAATCCCATTTCAAGTTAGCCTGTTTTGAGTGCAGTGGGGTGCAGACAAAGAAAAGAACAATGGAAAAGAAGAAAATGAATAGAAAATAAATCTTATCAAGACAAGCTTTTGTATAACTAAATAAAACGATTTGTGTGAACGGCTGGTTAACATTTCGTCATTAGCAGAATTGGCTCCAGCAAGGGTTGTTCACTAACAGTCCATTGTCCAAAGTGACCACGAAAATGAAAGTTTTATCATTCAAGTGCTGTTTGCTTTATATCTTATTTTATTTTATAAACATGTTGGACTTTATGATTTTTAGAAGTTGTGTGTACCAAGAATAAATCGTTGATATGGTTTATTCTATCCAGTCTAATTCTATGTTTGTGTGTATCCAGTGACCCACAAGGGATTATGGGAGAGTGAGTGAAAGGTGGCCTTGAACTGTTAAGGGGATAATCCTATTTTGATACCTCACAAAGAACCCAAACCCAATTTACCATCCCAACAACTGCCAGCCTGGCTGTTTGGTTTAGGATAGGTGAACTTTCATTGTGGGTTGTTTTTCTTTCTCTCTCTCTCTCTGGGTGTGTACGTCACCTTGTGTTTTCTCTGATGTTTTGTCTTCGGTCTTTTTTTTCTCATTTGTCTTCTTTGTTTCTTCTCTCCTTCTCATTCAGTGTTTGGTTGAGGTGACCATACCGTATCTTAGCAGCAGTAAGTCAACTGAAAGATTAGGTTTTTGTGGGTCCCACGTCTCTCGAAATAGATTTGATACCTTGAATGTGAAGCTATATTTAGGCTGTTTTTTTTTTTCCTTTTTCCCTGAAATGTTGACATTTATAAAATACATACTTTCCATCCAATGATTATAATGCATGTGGAGGGACTTGGCTACAAACTGAGGTGTGCATTACATGTAACAGTATCTGATTATCTGAAGTTTATATCTAAAGAGCACCCCAGCCAAACATGAGCCTAAATTATTTTTACAGGCAAGACTCGAATACTGACATCCATAGACACTTTCTGGAATGACATGTCCTAGAGGTAACTGTTAAAGTAAAAAAAAAAAAAAAAGAGAGAAATAAAAACTCAAGGGGGAGACTAATGAAAAACAAATCGAATTGCCTCCTCTCTGGTATACCTGTACTGGGACCAACTCCATGCTGTTCAGTTCAAGTAAAGCTGTTGTCGTGTCACACATGAGGTCTGATAGTAAACATGGTTTAGTGATAAGATTAAATATGATGATAATGTTTGTGTTTTTCTTCCTTTGTGTGAGGGCTTAAACTCTGACTGGGAGTTTGGAGGGCTCAGTTTGTTTACATGGAGGGCTCTCCACTTCTGTGCTTTTTGCAATATGGTGATTCCCCTTTGAAGGCGACATTTTGAGCGTGCTGATGAATATAGGGGAACTACGTACTACCTCTGTTTGAAAAATCGTCATATCTATTCAACCCTCTGACCTATATAATGGTTAGAAAAACCCTACTTAATTATTGGAATTACAATGCTATTTATACAGGGAAACTCGCTCTTGTATGCAAATTTGAACTACGGGGTTACACACCCACCCCCAAAACAGACACACAAGCGCATGGATGCTGCCACTATACCACCTCCAGCAGCTCAAAATATTAGCTCAAGAATTCCAGTTCTGCAAATCCTTTTATTCTCTGGCTGTATCAGCTCTGAGCTTTGGTAATGATTGCTTTCCTCTGGGCATTTGTGCTTATGGTGATGTGTTGTTTTTTTCCCAACACGTCTTTTTCAAACTGTGCGCTAATTTACTTAGTTTAAACAGTGGCATTGTATTGAGCAGCAGCAGCAGCAGTGTTGTTGTGTTATGGTGTGGAGAGGGGAGGGAGGCAGGGGAGGGATTCCCCAGATGTTAGTTCAAGCACACACTTAGAAACAGATAGACTTGCTCCCATGGGTGTGTGCGTGTGTATGTGTGTGTGTGTGTGTGTGTGTGTGTGTGTGTGTGTGTGTGTGTGTGTGTGTGTGTGTGTGTGTGTGTGTGTGTGTGTGTGTGTGTGTGTGTGTGTGTGTGTGTGTGTGTGCGTGTGTGTGTGTGTGTGTGTGTGTGTGTGTGTGTGTGTGTGTGTGTGGAGAAGAATTGGGGAGAAATGCAGATGAGATTGACTGAGTGGTAGAAAATGAACATTATTAAAAAAATAAACAAAGCAAAAGCTAGAAAGGGGGTAGTGGTGGTGGGTTTAGAGAGTGAGAGGAGATCATTAAACAACGTTAAGAAGGTGTTATTTTTACACGTCTATAAAGAGACATGACAGGTTTGTAAAAAAAACTCACCACTTGTTGTTGAAGGGGGCTGTAAATTGACTCCGGAGCTGAGAAACGGGAAGGCATGTTTAACTTTTAAGGGACCATTCTAATGACAGGGATTATTGTGCTACTGGAAAGGACATAAAACTTTAATTCCCCTGGCTAAACTAATCTGTATGCTTCGTTGTGTGCACTCGTTAAAAAAGGAAGGATGACGGTGAGTGGAAGGGAAGAGGGAAGGAGGGAGGAAGGGGGCAGAATGTTGCATTGTGGTGGAGTCGTGTGTCTGTGTGTGTGTGTGTGTGTGTGTGTGTGTGTGTCTGCCGGGGGTGGGGGGTTCCTACGATTCCCAGGGCACTCAGCGGCCCCGATTATATGGTGAAAAAAAATCTGTGTTGCTTTCAGTTCGCAAAGGTAATGAGAATCTAATGAGGCTTGACTTTTTTTTCTCTTTTTTCTCTCACCAGCCTAAGCATTCACAGCCTCTTTACTCCACAACAGGTTCCCTAGAGGAGAAGCGCGCAGGACGGGAGAACATGGTTAGGCCTTTTCTACAGGGTGTGTGTTGATGGATGGATGGATGGATAAATGGATGAATGGGTACAAGAGAGTAAAAAGAGAGGGAAAGGAAAGAAGGGATGACAAGTCAGGGTGTAAGGGGTGGAGAGAAGGAAAATAAAGATGAAGGGAAAGAGTGCAAGTGATGGTGTGAAGGAAGGGTACAGTTAGAGAGAGACGGGGGCAGGAGGCAGGTTTACAGAAGTGTGGATAACCCCTTTTCACAGCTAGGATTTTGTGGTTGGACAGCAGTGAGGAAAGAGGCGGGCAAAGGAAGTGGGTGGAAGGGCAGAACTAAACAGTTATATTTACGTACAGTCACAATGATGTTGAACAGTATGTGCAGTGCCTCAGCATGGAAATGTTATCCTTTGGTAAGCAGGTCAAGTTCCCCTCCCATCACTCTTCATACTTTGTCATCAAACATATCATAGTCAGACTGGTGTTGATATCCTAAAAGATCAGACGTGGTGCATTTAGGATGTCCCAAATGTGGCAAATGTCCATGAAACGACAATTCTGTGTATATTCAGGAATATTGACACGCAAAAGTTTTGTCACACCCATAGACATGGATCATATTTATACATTTAGTAGGCATACATGCCAATAATGTAATGTTGTATGGTGTAAAATAAGAAGACCATTATTGTTTTTTACAATGAGTTGTAGCTCAAACATTAAAGCTTTGAACGAGGCAGAATCCGCACTGCCTTGTCTTAAAGTCTTAGAAGTATCCTAACCCTCAATTTATTTTGAAGGGCTTAAGAAGTTTGCAAAGTTGGTTAAGTGTTGAACGCATTACCCACACAGTTTGATGTGAGAACTTCTCCTACTTTACTTAATGAGGATGCAGAGCTCATAAACAGCTGTGGATATATTGTCAGAAATGCCACCACATCACATGCAATGCGGAACATGTCCCTCACTGCTGAAAGGTAGCTTGTACTGGAGCTGCATTTTTCCGCTAACTGGCAAATCATAACAGGGTAAGTAATGACTTGGGTCACATTGCAGTGCCTATTCAGTTACTGAAGCATCATTATAGTGCAACATTTGGCATATTTCTCCCTATTTTGGGACAAATGTATGAGTGTCTTTGAAACACATCTGTGTTATTTTTTATCTTTTTCGTTTGCATCCTTGAGATGCCGTTTGATTCCCAGTGCAGCAAACTCACAGCTAATGAATCAGTTTGTTTTGGGATCATTAATAATAATTGTGGCATGATGCACAATTCAGGCATCCGATTGGATGTTGGTATCGCTGGCCCTGCCCACCCCTGGGCAGAAACAATGGATGCTCAGTCACTATATTCCATAGTACCCAAACCTCACTTTGATACAAAACAAAAATATGCTGTGACATAATTTGGTCCCATTGGCACTTCAGGATGTGCATGTTTGATTAGGTTGAATATCACATCATATACCAGATAAAATAAAAAAAAATATATTTTTTTTTAGAATTTAAAGGTCACTATCACTTACTATGAAGGTGTGTAAACCTGATAAAGAAAATACAGCAAATGTTTGTTGTTTCATGGTTTTCTGAAAGAAACACTAATGTTTTGATGTGCTTTCTGTTTAAGCCTGTGACAGGCACAGGTCAGTACAGAGGTTCTAAAAAGTTAATGAGGAACATTTTTTAAGAATTTAAAAATTAATGGTTGAAACAAAGAGATGATTTTACTGCAAACTTTAAAAGTATAAATAATGTTTGCCTCTATATCGAACTGTAAATTGTTGCTTCCAATAAGCATTCAAGTCAATTCTACCCAAACAAATTAGTTTCTCCATAATCGGTTATAAAGTCAACGTGTCCGGGTAACAGCAGATATCACTGACCTGTCTGCTCTCCGCTTCAAACGCTGCTGATAATGTTAGACTCTGACTTTATCTGGAGAATTAGCCAGATGAAAAGATCCTATCGGAGCATTCCTGTCGTTGACCTTGTGTTACACTGCCAGGCCAAGATGACTCTTTATACCCCCCCCCCCCCCCCCCCAACCACCTGCTCCTCCTTCACTATGACTGTTAAAGTCAGACGTACACTCCATGCATTCAGGCTGCCTTAATGAGGCCTTGTGTAGTCAGGGACTGTTAATGAGAGAGACATCTGAGAGAGAGAGGGATGGTTGTAAAGTGGTGATGAAGGAGGAGGGGAAAAACAAAGAGTTGAAGGCTGTACCAGGTAAGCATGGATACCGCTTTAGATCTCCAGTGTAATCTAAGTAAAGACTTTTTTTCCCCCTCACAAATTGTTTGAGCTGTTGGGTGTGTGTGTGTGTGTGTGTGTGTGTGTGTGTGTGTGTGTGTGTGTGTGTGTGTGTGCGCGTGCGCGTGTGTGTGGAAGAGACCTTGGGCCCTTTTAAGAGCATTTTGCTGGCGTCCTCGTTGAGAATTGATTGTCTTTGTTGTGGTAATCTGAAATTAATTTGCACTTGAACTCATCTTTCTTCTGGGCTCAATTTTAAAACGCTGTTATAATTGCGGGCCCCCCACATGAAAACCAAGAACTAAGACACTGATACGATGAGCCGAAATTTATTTATTTTAATTCCCCAGGTACTTAAGAGCCCCCCCCCCCCTCTCTGTCTCTCTCTCTCTCTCTCTCGCTCTCTCTCCAAACCCTTCCCTCTGTCTTCACTCACGACTTATCTTGCAAGGTAATAAAACAAAATGTTCCCATGCGTAGGGCTTAAGCAAAAGGTATTTGCCTGAGGGGGAACAGTAATAAGGGCTGTATTGCTACACATGTACCCGTGTACCTTCTCAGTAGGTCACCTCTCATGCTGTTGAATGACGTTAAGCTTTGGCTAATGCAAGCTGATGCCTGGCTAAGCGCTGTCGATGAATTGCTGTTCTGTGATGATGAGGAGAGGGGAAGGGGCGACCTGTAACATGACAATACACACAATTACAGAATGACTAGGAGTCAGTCAACATCGCTTTCCTTTTCATTTAAATGTATTTCATTTAGTGAGGTAAATGTGTATAGTGTTGTGTCAAGTCCCTGCCAAATTTCCCAGTAGGGGTTCAAAACACATTCAAGCGCTCACACATATCGGGGTTGTGAACAAGATTTGTTTTGCGTTAGTCCTTTCTGACAGGGGGTATTTGTAATATAAAACTATTTAAGACTACCTGCTAACATCTGCTATTGATCTTAGCCGTATGCCTCCGCCTTTGTTCCCAGCGTGAGCTGCTAATAACCTTATCAGCCATCTCTTAGTTTTAGCCCAGGCTGCTGTTTGTTGTTAAGGATTTCTTTTCTAATGGTAGGAGGGAGTATTATCTGGCTAAATGCTGCGGGAGCCATCTTCAGTGATTTCCTGTGGTGTTGCCTTGTGCTGAGAGGGCCTCAGAGGTCACCGGCCCTGGGCAGAAATTCTTTCAGTGTGACACCTCATGTGGGACTGGGAGAGATAAGCAAACAGAGAGCTAGACCCACTGCTGAACATAATTAGTAAAAACAAACATCAACTGAAACAGCTATCTTATTGTCTGTATCGATTTCAAAGAATGAAATCAAATTGGCGTTGAGTGTTGATATGAGTGTTTTGTGTAACTGTGTATAATATACTTAACATATGTTATGTATATAGGCTACACACATACATTTGTTTCTATTGTGACACAGAAAACAGCAAAGCAAAAGCATATATAAATATGCATCTAAATGTAATAGTTAATAAATGGTTTTGTAGTCCTGCAGTCTTTTTTTCATACTACTGTGAAACTGCCTTGCTGGTCTATTCCCTGTATTTATGTTCGAACTGCTTTAACCAAATATTATATGTAAACATGTATGTCCAGATTGTAAGTTAATTTCTCTGCCTGACTATTTTCATTATAATGCCACCTCTTTTATGTTTGCATAATAAGTATTGTATTGACATTTTTAGCATGCCCATTATAACCTGTCATGAGCCATCTCCCCGTGCGTTGTTTCTCACTATTTCGCCTGTCTCCTCCTGTCTATGCACTGTAAACAATTTAATGAAGCAAAACTGCCATGCAAAAATATGGAAAGCTCTGCTAATTGACTGTCTTCCCATTGATTGAAAGCTGAATGTGTGTGTGTGTATGGTGTATCCCCTACAGCGAGAGCTGCTGTCTGCTGACAGACGTGGCCTGCTGCTAAAGCCATTGCAATAATCATAAAGATTAGGTTAACAGTGGGAAACGGACGGGGAAGACAAGTGTTCACAGTGGGCTGTTATTTTTGCAATGGTACTCACAAAAAATAACAACCTGCAACTGCAGACCTGCGTGCTGTTTTAGGCATAACCCTGAGTGTGTGAGCATTTGCACACTTTAGGTCTATGTGGATGACAATGCAGATGTATATAATTATTAGCATAGCATAGTGCATGTAGGTGTAGTAATGCAATATGTGCTTGGATGCAAAGATAATTGTATGAGTTGTTAACCCAACATATTATTTAGAAAATAACTAAACCAGCTATCTTACAATCATATTAAGGAAATGGTTTCCACGTATGCAGCGTGTTTGCAGTTTAAAAGGATGGATTACATTTTCAGAGGAAAACTTTGTTGATGTACATTGTGCATTCAGTTATAACAGACATTACAGCATACTATACCCAATCAAAGGGCGGCCGCATACTGTTGTAGCAAACTGCTCTCAAGGCACTACACTGGGAAACGTGTCATGCAAATGTGTGTGTGACGGATCTCTTCATAGAGAGAGAAGAACAAAGTAACAAACAAAACAATGCTTACTAGAAACAAAACTTGTGAAGACGACATTCTGTCACTAATTGAATCTGATGGCAGGACAGAAATAGAGGAATGTTGTTCATTTGTTATACAAAAACAAATGTTATTATACATAATTCACTTTACGCACACTTTGCTATTGCAATTCACACTGCATTGCTCCGTGAATTATCATTCTGAATATGCAAGAGCTTTTAATAATTTAACACGTCAGTGTTTATTTTCAACATGCCATAGTTGAAATAAATTTGTTTGAATTTTGTCTCAGTTTTGTTTATTTCCTCTTTTGATATCTCGTGTGTTCTTCCCCCCTCTAGAAAGTGTGTCATTTGAAGAAACAGTTCTATCCATCTTCAAATAAATCAACTTTTCTTTTGAATAAGAATCAGAATACATTTGGCTTGCAAATATTACGAATCTCTTTTCATTACCAACAAATGCATTTTACCGCCTTCAAGGCTTTACATAGCTTCAATACTGTATATCTGCTAAACCCCTTTGACTGCGGTGACATGCTGTTGCCTCATCTGAAGACTCGCTCATATCATTTCAATCACTCTCCACATTTTCCTTGAAACTTTATCTCTTGATCCCTGTCTGTTACGTGCCTCACGTCCAGCATGTGGCCAGCAGCTTTTGACTGTTATGTATCTGACATGAACCGCAGCGTCACCAAACAACAGAAGCCATATTATTCTCCCACTTAACACAGCCTGCTTTTAGCGATAACATCTATAGCGCTCATAGCACTGGACTTGGGACGTTACCGACTCCAACCTCAAAAGGGGGGCTTGCCACATTTTGCAACCACATATACACATACTGTAGTCTCTCCTTTCTATCACTCTCTCTTGCTTTCAAATGAAAAAGCAGACACACGCTTGATAACATCTACCAGCCGCAGCTGGGCTTTTGCTCGTGTAAGCAATAGGCCACATTTGTTTCCTGAGGATTCTGAAGCAGAGAACAGGAGGTACCACACAACTGATACTTGGACTGTGTGAGTGAGTGTGTGTGTGTGTGTGTGTGTGTGTGTGTGTGTGTGTGTGTGTGTGTGTGTTTGTTGCATGTGCATAGAAGCACACGTGTGTACACTTATACTTATGTATGTACAGTAGTACTATGTAGGTCTGTGTGCACTCTGGCCAGGGTGGACTTTTTCTTAAAAATAAAAACATGCTTAATCTTTTCTCTTATCTCATGGAGCCTTCAAAGCAATTTACCAACAATCAACAATCAACCGTTTTCAGCTAACACACCGACACAGACTATTTCTCAAGAATAAAGCCACTTGCAATGCTATATAGTGGTATGAATAAAGCAGAAAATACATATATCCATGCACACATATAACCCTAACTTGGAATAGTCCCTTCATGTTAAGCAATATTACAGAGAAAGCGTAACAACGGTAATTCATTCTCAAATAGCTAACCTAACTGTATAAATACACATATGAATTGCATCTTCAACACTATCATGATATTAAAGTATTCTGGGACACAGCGATATGTCGACGACAGTTAGACATTCTGACTGTATTATTCAGCAGAGAACAGACGCACTGCTTGTTTACACCTGCCATGCTATCGTAGGCCATGGAGCTACAGTGTGGTCAAATGGTCATGATGGTAGATTGTGAGAGTTAGTATGGATTTGCTGTCAGTTGATCGCACACTTCTCCTGGCTCTGGCTGCAGGATGACAGCTCCAAGTTAAGCGCTTCAACTCTCTCTCTCTTTCTCTCTATCTTTCTGTCTCTCTCTCTCTCAGTCCAGTGTTGGTCTCTCCCCTTCCTTCTCTTATTCACCCACACACACCGCTCAAAACCACGGCCTACTATGTACTTACAGAAGGATGGATTCACATAACTGTGCCCATGAGAAGATAAGCGAGCACATGCAGGCCTCAGACTTGAGAACAAACACACACACCCAGACACAAACACAGGCACACACACACACACACACGCTTCAGCAGGGGCTGAGGACATGATGGAGTGCTTGTGTCAGTGTCAGAACAGTCAGAACCAGCCTGGTGCTGATAAGGTGCACTAGACCAGACCCACCCCATCCACTACCAATTCAGCCTAATAGCTCTATTCCTTTTTACCCAGCACACAACCTGTGTGTGAGAAGGTGTGAGCGTTTGTGTGAGCATTAGGCACTGGTTTTATATTTTATGTATGTGTCTGAAAAGTGGGTGGGGAGTGCACAGCAGCATGAATGTGTAGTGCAGGTACTTTGTATGTAGTGTTTCTGTGACTGTATGCGCATGTAGAGTAAACACACACATGTTATGTATGCATGTGTGTGCCCGCATCACTTATTGAAACAGAGCGGTTTGTTACAACAGCAGGCTGAATGGAGTACCTGCAGCAGCTTGCCACCTGTCGTTAGTTATCCATCATGTGTAGTGACGCCCCGGCTTCAGTTATTGATGATGTCTATGGTAATTCCACTTCTATCACCTCAGTGATAGGAAGCTGCCTGTGAATGAGAAAATGTGGATGGAGTCAAATCTGCTCAATTACTTTTATGAATAGTTTCTTCAAACTATCCTGAATTGACCATCTATCTTTCCTGAAGGGCTTGACAAAGTAGTCATAGCACGTCCATGGCTATTATATAGCCTAGCTCCCCCAGCGCTTTAAAATCATTACGTAGGTCTAGGTTACACACAAGCGTTGCTATACCTGTTAGACCGCTTGGTGGTTTGAATATCATTTTAAGTTTGCCTTCCAGTGTATTATTATTTCACATGTCACCTGAGTTCAAATGCGGACACCTCTGTAAACAAAGTAAGGCAGCTTGTTTGGCACTGTGTTCCCATTTGCCCAATTAGACTAGCAACACTGTGCTCTCCCCAGGTGCTAACTCGCTAAATGGGAAATTACACCATAAAGATAAGGGAGTGTCGGAGAATGTTTAGGGTCTCGGAGTAGTTGCTTTCAGCACGACTGCTCAACACAGCCTGAGTGGAATTAATGAAGCCTCTGTGGCGGGTTCCTGATGCATTTTTAAACAGCTCCTTTTCATTCCTGCTATGACATTTTGATTGCATTTGTTTCAGCAATAACTCCATGAGAGCGAGTGAGGAAGACAGGCAGAAAAACAGAGAGAGTGAGAGAGTGAGAGACAGAGGGAAAGAGAGAGAGAGAGAGAGAGAGCACATCCCCTAAAAATAAATACATCACTGTTCCGCCAAAGTGACTCTGACATGGGTTGTACAGACAGATATCACATTTAATACGTGGACAGAAATAATGGGTTTTGCAGCAAACTGTAATTTGATAGCAACTGATTGTTAATACTATGAACATGGTGTTCTGAATTCTAAGAGCTTATGCACAATATGGCCTCTTACTGACACAAACTCAACTCAACTGATCCTTCATTTCATGAAGTCTAATGCAAACACACTGTGCCCGTGTGTGGATGTGTGTGCGCGTGTGTGTGTGTGTGTGTGTGTGTGTGTGTGTGTGTGTGTGTGTGTGTGTGTGTGTGTGTGTGTGTGCCTGTGTGTGTGTGTGTGCGTGCGTATGCCTTTGTGTGCCTGTGTTTGTGTATGTGTGTGTGTGTGTGTGTGTGTGCTTACGGTTGCCATGATCAATGTATTAGTGAGTATGTAATGTGTCACAATTGTTTTGTTTTTTAAGATCAACAAAGATGTAATATTCATATGAGGATATATTTTAAAACACTTTTGAGGCGCCACAGCAACCGAACAGTTTAATGAATTATACAATTAGTAGCCATGGTGAGAGTACATTTCCAGAATAATGTTGCTCCCTTGTGAAAGGGTTACGCTGATATTTTAATAGGTAGGTGCCCTGAGAGAGAGCTGGAGAGAGAGAGGAAGGGGAAAGAAAGCTAAGGTCACTGATATCGCGAGGCACCACAGGATAATAAGCAGCACAATCTCTGGTTACACATTGTTTTTAAATTCTTTTAATTGCATCTTCCCGGCTCTCATCAGGGGTGGCGACCCTAGGAGTGGGGTACGAGGTCATTCTCCAGCAGCAGCCTTTGAAGCCCAGTCTCTTTACCTCTGTCTCTCTCTCTGTCTCTCTCTCTCTCTCTCTCTCTCTCTCTCACTGCCTCTCCCCACCACTTTGTGTGGCCTTGAATTGCAAATTGTTTTAAAATACGCATAATGAGCACGGTGGCAAAATGTTGAGGCTCTTTGTCTTTCCCTCACTCAGCCTTTAGCACAACTAAATGAGTTAAGATTGCTCCATTGAATTACAAACGATTATTTTACTTACTCCCTTCCCAGCGCATGCATAATGAAAGCGGAGAGGAGAAGATGGAACAGAGGCTCCAGTGATTGTGACTGTGTGTGGACTGTGAACCGGAGGCATGTTCGTCGGGATACAAATGATGATTTTTAATGATGCTACCTGAGGTTATTGTTAAGGGAATGTGTTGTAATTATACACAGGAGGGACATTTTCATATTGCCACATAATACACTGTAAAACTGCCTATCCCTTTGATAGTTTGCTCCTTTGCATAGAAATCCTTTTCACTTTGTACAGACAGCCATATTGGCTATCTTGGGTTCTGTGGCACATTAAGAAATAATGGGCTTAACAAGCATATGTAAGCTTGTTTAGACCAATAAACAGCTCACACGTTCAGTGAACCACCATACCCCAGCAAAACAATAACATTTCTCAACCAAAAAAAAAAAGTCTAAATGATAGAGTGCCATCAATGATTCACTGCTGAAACTGTAAACTGATACTCCAGTTACCGCCACAGGCACACACTGTTAACATGTTTTAGCAATTAGTTGATCACCACAAGCAATACAATTCAGAAATAAACTAGGTGCGGTGGCTCAACAGGTCAGGACGCATGCCTTGCAACACTGCAGGGTTCCAGTCCAGCCCACCATCTTTGAAGTGATCTTTGCTCCCTCTCTCTCTCTCCTCTCTATGATGTATCATTATGTTATGCACATTTATCTTAAAAAAGCAGCCGCAGAGTTTTCTGGAAGGATTCCACACCGGAAAAATACAACAATTTAATGGTTGGCTGATGAACAAATCACAGGATATCAAAACTGATATTCGCCGTACAAATTCAAGTTGTTGCTTGCAGCACCAGTGATCACTGTAAGGCAAGCTGTTGTGCAATATGAATTGAGAGATCACAGAGTCATTTGTTCCACACACGTTTTGAAATATTAAACAGGACAACACAGTTTCGAGTTGACTTTAATCTAATTTACTATGTTGTTTGACAAGTCATGAGATTATCTTGGCTTCTGATCCAAACTTAAGCTCACAACATAAAGATGGAGTTCCACAGGGGTATGCTCACGACTATTTATAAAAGCTACATTTGAACGTGATAGGGTTGTGTTTATCTAAACATAGTGGAACAAAACAAAACCCTTCAAATCTTTTGTTGAGACAGACTGTAGCAGTGTGAAACATGTGATGCTTTTTGCCCCGGATATATTTTGCTCCATGATCACTTTATCAGGGTATCTGGAAAATGTGTCTACCAGCTGTCCCGCTGTGCAGTATGAAAATCCAATAAGAGATGCCTTCAGTGCTAAACCACACATTTCAATTCACCCAAACAAACCGCTCAAGTAATCACTCATTGACCAAGCTTGCAGATTTATCAATAATGGCTTTAATGCTGCTTCACGAGCCAAGAGGTCTGACCTCTGTCACTGCAGGCTTATTGTCTCCTCTCTCCAACTTTCTAAATCTACAGTCGCATTGTCCCGCCGTTATCAATAACTGACTCGACACTCCCTTTGACACCTACACAGTGGACAAGATGGCTACAAGCCATTCTGAGAAGCGATTAAGCGCGTCTTTGGGGGAGCCACGGTGACATCACTGCTGGTTCAAAAGCCGCCTCCAAACTCAAAAAGAGCATTAGAATGCATTTCATGCTCGGCTCTCTGAAAAGTGCAGAGCTGAAATTTACACCTTATTTGATGTCCGTCTCCCTGCTGTTAATTGGTAAAAAGGATCCCTGACCCTTTTGATCTCCTCCACAATCCCCTAAATGCCCAAGTCTGCTAAACTGTTCGGCAGGAGATATACCCTGCAGTTGCCCGGCAATGTAAAGACTCTCACTCACTCTTTCACTGCCCCCCCCCCCCCACTCTTCCCCCACCCCCTTTTTCTCTTACTCCATCCTTTTCGGCTTTCTTGCCTTTGGTTTACGTCCAGGCTGTGGAGAAATAAGAGATGACAGTTGTTACAGATATGCCAGTTTAATTACTTGTCAGCTTATAGCCCATATCTCTGCTGCCCAACGCTGAAGCTTAACTTTTTCTAGTAGCTTAAAGCATGACCAGCCTCCAGTGCTTTAGTATTTAGCCATAAAACCCAGGAAATCTGAAAGATAAAAAAAAACCACGAACAGCTTTTCTAATTTTATGGGGGAAGAGTGGGCAGTTTTCTGTCACTGTTGGAATTGGCTTTCTCTCTCTGTTCCCCTCTGTGCAATAGTGACAGCAGAAGAGGGGCAAAAAGAGAGAATCTTGTAGAGAATGAAATTACATCACATGAAGGGGTGCATTGGTGTAGGATAAGCACAACGTTTCTTATGGCTCGTGTGCCACTGTTGACACTTTTAAGTCGCTTTGCAAATTGATAGATGTGCTCAAGCCTTTTTTCTTCTCTTTTGGAGGAGGGCCATCCCAGACTCTCAAATCCAGTTAAAGGGTGGTTGGAAAACACAGTTGCTTACTTTGCAAGCTTCCCTACTTTGGCCATGGTAGCTGTAAGTGGTGGGTATCTGCAGGTGTATACAAAGCGTACTAATACAATTTAACACCTAGGGGTTATTTAATTTGTGGTGTTAGGCATTATATAATAAAGCAGATAGATACATTTGTGAAAAAGGTGTGTATACTGCATATATATATTTATTGCACCTTTTCCAGAGTGTGTTCAGACAGAAAGGTTAAAGGAATTATGACCACAAATGACATATTAGTGTAGATGCTTTGCTGTTATTGTGTTACAGAAATAATGGGAATTTGTTCTGTCACTATCACACATTCAACATCCCTCACTACCTTAGCAGTTAACACTTTTACTGTCTCATCTTTTATATTCCTTCTGGGGTCTGCAAAACAACAGTTAAATCAATTAAGAAGTGTAATACAATGCAAGCGATCCACAATATGTACATATATTATATACATATGTATGGCTAGGAATGATAATGTACCTGGCCAACACTGTTGTTACACATGTAGCACAGACTCCAGCTTGATTTTTATTTGATTTTTATGGGAATGGAATAGAATTTAACAGAGCCACACGGGGACAGGGATGGATGGCAGTGAGCGAAAAAAGAGCAGAAGAGTTTTTGGACACATGCCTGCTTAGGGCCCATTGTTGAGGGTTCCCTCAGTGTTTATCCCTGGCTTTGTCTCCCACCATGATACATACTTTTCATTGAGGCAAAACAGATTATTTGTTACCATAGTTTCACCATCGCTTAGTTGTACAGCAAAGCATAATAGGTTTAAGGGTGGGGGGGGGGGGTAAAAGCCTAATTTTTGAAAACAAAATACATACAAATAAAAGATTACCTCCTCTTTTCATCAGTGATGATCACATTGTTAGTGCCTGGCAGGAGTGTTGCTGCTTCTAAAGCACACGTCCATGATATATTATGTGTTGCATGGTATACAATAGGTTAATGTTGGAGGAAAATGATATATTTTTGGGAATGCACCGACACAAAACTTGTGACTTGTGTAATATTTTATATTGGACTGTTGGACATTATTGTTTCCGTAGCAATTTCACAATACATGTGATATCAACACACAGTTGGTGTCCATTTATTTTCATGCAGCTATGCAGCACATTAGTAGCTGCAAACATCATAACAATTGCATTAGCATGTAGGGGAATTCTGCAATGAACATTAATTCACTTACAAAAACTATAATAGCTCATTGAACAATATTTCCTTACCAGACTGACTACTTAGCAAATTCCCTTCCACTGTCCTACAAACACCCCTGTCACACTGTATGTATAACATTGTCACATAAAAAGCCTATTGTCTCAATGCCCTCATGCTTCATTCTACCTTCATTGTGCCATAGCTACTTCAGCGTTAGCCTACAAATCGTGCTGATGATCATGCTGCATCGCTGAGCAGTAAGGTTTTTATACATAGTAGTAATGGCATTATTTTATGGCCATCATTTGAATGGGTTTTAGAATGGATCATAAAGCAAAACAGTTTGCAGTTGCTTTTGCAGGAGTCCTCCACCTAATAATGAAAAGCCAAGATCAGCTGACTGCTAACTCTATTTACAAGCGCACATAATTCCATTGTGGCAGCGCTATCAGAGTAAATACGCTTAGCCCACTGATGCATACCTCCGTAGGAAATGAAAGCGAGATGAGATAGAGGTCACATGACTGCAGAAACACCTTTTAAAACACTTAATGTGCCTTAGCTGATGTCCGAGGCATGTAGGTTATTACCACAGTTGTGTGAAAGCTAATTAATGGATAATTTGAATGATAACCAACGCGCCTCGCTCACACAGTCGGTGGCTTTGACCTTCGCAAACCCCGATCATTTCTCACCCTGAGCCCTTTATTTATTTATTTGTTTATTTATTTATTTGCCAAGGCAGGCCATTATCAGTATGATGTCTGCTTATTTTACGTGATCTGACTTACATTGAAATTGTCCCTTGAAGGGCAATATTAAAAGGGGTAGTCATCTGTGAGGATTGGTAAACTATACGTCTCATTACAATTGAATGTTAAGGCGTCATGGTTCCTCACACATTTGCCAAAAATTAAGATGTGTCAAGAAAATACAAATAAAAGAACAAGGAACTAACTTAACACATACAGTATTACCCTCAAATACTGACAGCTGTGGATATAGCCAATGCATTTATCCAACTATAAGGTAATGTAGTCATTTAACAATGTTCATTTCAACGGCGGCGTATTGCATCTAATGCACATCAAGCACACACGCAAAGTAAAAGCATGTGCTAATACATCTGATAGAGATTTATATAAGAAATAGATTGAGTTTGGAGTACACATTTCGGGGGAATTTTTCCACTTTCTTTCCAGTGAGTGAGTGAGTGAGGGGAACAACCCGAGAATAATCTTTTAATATTGCTTGAAGCTAAGATATTCCATTTAGACATTGCTCAAAGAGTTATTAACAGTATTGATTTATGTTTGAGTGATTGGAAGCCACGGGGAGGGAGATGAAGTCAATCGTCATGACCCCCTTCGCCTGGGGGACGGAAAGCGCCTGACACAGATCACGGCTGTCTCACATGTGAAACTGCTCCTGCCCGTGACATCTTAGATTACTGGATACAGTGCGATAACTCTGTGTATGACATTGGGCTCGTCTTTACACACCGCATCCTTTCTCGAACACATTGCTCTTTGTTGAAACATATCTGCTGTCAATGCGTTCGCGAAAGGCATTTTAATTATAAAAAAAAAGCAAAGAAAAGAAAATATGGGTGTTTTTTTTTTCCTGACAATTATAGCAAGAGCAATAAGGGCTTGTGTGTTGTTTGATTAGTTCTGTGAGCTATACATTTATAATTAAAATTTGTTTTGCAAATTTTGCTGCGTAAGATTGGAGGTAAAATAGTTGGTACAATGCACAGAATAGTTGTCTTAGTGAAACAGTTTCCATAATGTTGTTTATGAAGCTGATGACGTTATAATCTTCTCTAATGTATATGTACATAGTGACAACATTCATGTGCAATGCTGTAAGCAGTTACGGTCTGAGGAATTAGTTTCAACATCAGCTCATTGTTTTCTCTTTACTTAAGTCCTCGAAGAAGACAGCTGACAGTATGCCTATTAAACAGCAAATTCAATACATATTTTTTTTGGCATTCTCCCATGTCTCTCCTTTTTTGGTCTCTATCCCATTAACTCAACTGGAGGAGCTTAGCATACCAAATCTGTTCTTAATTATTTCTTATAAATTCCTCAGAACCTCCCCCGGATTTGTAGTCTATGCCCACCCAAAATATGTGTGGCGTTGGCTAAAAACAGCACAATAGAAGATCATCTATTTCAAAAGGCGGAACTGAGCTGTTAGAGATCATAAAACATTAGTGCGGGCATGTCATTAGGTTATTACAGGCTTATCCAGTAATTATATTAAGTACATTACCATGCAACCATTTAAAGACATGACTGGTTTCCAGAAATAGGATTTTACAGCCCTCTCATGGCTTGCCCTTAATAACCGGCCACAGGACAAAATGTCAATTAAGTGGCTGCTGAACTAGAGTTTGTGACCAGAGAATATACTATAAAAGGGATTCCCCATAACAAGAGCTTTGGACATTACTATATATGAACCTCACTGTGTACTCCTAATAAATATCACTTTTTTTAGCCTGTTAGTTATCCAAAATCCAATATGTTGGCAGTTCTTAAACAACATCCAAAGGCCTGTTTGTTGCCATGGATTTAAAGGGGACTATAATCTACTCAATACTATTACTCTGTATTTATTGACTCCACACTCCACATTTTTCTACAGGAGTTTTGTATCACTTGAGTAAGCAAAAGGGAAAATAATTAGCCGATATAGTTTACATCTCTTAAACGAATGCACATGCTGTAGAACTAATTGGCAGTTGTTGTTACAAGACCGGGATGGTTTGATCCCTTCGATGTCCAAACGAGTGGCATTGCAGGCAGAACGTCTGTGTGCCCTCCACAAGTTATTGAGCCTGGCTAAGTGAAAAAAGTTGCTTTTAAGAAATCAAACCCAGCGGCGGAATTCTCCGCGGTCAAAAGGTCAAGCTTTTGATCCGGGAAGAGAGATGCTTTGAGGGGGGAGAAAAAAGAAAATATTGTTAAATGAATACATGTTTGCATTCAACCTATACCTTTCTGCCGAAGCACACACCCTTTGAAGTCTTGTTTGTTCGGAAACACTCCCATCTCATTGAGTCCAGGAAATTCCCCGCCGAACCAGTGCTTAGATTAGAGCTAGTAATCCCGACTAACCCCAGAATTTCAAAGAACAGGCTCAAAACTAATATTTGAGCTCATGTCTCACAAGTGAGCCCATTGTGAGTTTGTGACTCATAAAAGGTTCGCTGTCATCCCGAATCTGCTTATGATAGATAGAGCGATTTAAAGCAGAACTGCTGATCTTTTACAAACATGGCCAACGCTGCCTCGGAGAAGTCTCATTTAATGCTTAACATGACATGTGGCTTGTGTGTTTTGGCGAGCTGGGACGCCCGGTTCACGTTTGAATAACGTGCCTATATATATATGTTTAACCTCACATGAACAATGCACACACAATCACAGCACATGTACTCACAGACCACACAGCTCTTCCTGTGTGTGCGCGCGCGCGTGTGTGTGTGTGTGTGTGTGTGTGTGTGTGTGTGTGTGTCACATGGCCGGTCTCAATTTCGGGGTCGGGGAGTAGAGCAGAGCAGAGAGGGAGCTCACATTCGCCAGAGCCCGCAGAAGATGATTCCAGATGATTCCTGGGCACGCCGCTGTCAGAGGAGGCCATGATGAATGAAAGGGCTCCGGTGGGCCTCACTGTTTATTTAGACCTCTTGTTTCTGACACAGTTCCCGCACCGGGAACCCACGCTGAAGTGTCTCAGTATTAAAAACATAGCCTCAGCGTTCTACAATCAGCCACAGGGGGCTTTCAACCCCCCCTTTTTTCCTAATCCAACAGAAAAGCCCGATTGTTCTCCATTGTGGAATTTGGGCCGGAGACCTGTTCAGGAGCAGCAGTGAGGGGTAGCCGAGTGTGGAAAGCTTTCCAGTACATTAGGAGTATATGAAAGAGCAAACTGACCAGGCTTAGATTGATACGGCTGCGTCTGCAGGACAACATATGGGAAAGCAGTAATCCCCTCGCTGTGCTGCAACTGTGGGTATTTTTCTTGGGGATTTGAGTACGGCAGAGACAAATACGGATAGCCGTGCGGTCCTAGGAAATGGTGCAGACAGCTGCTGGTACTTTGTGGATGTGAATCCTGATAAATAATTGTTTCCTATCTGTCATGGCCTCGATTCGCTTCATTGCTGGCTGAGAACGGTATGAGAAATCCCCCCTTTCAAATGGCAGTGCACTTGTTACACTTTTGCTCTCCGTATGTAGCATGCATGTAAAACATCGCTTCTTTTCCTTAAAGGCATAATATATTGCTGTTTTCCTCTTTGTAAGCATCATGGACATTTATAGCAGTTCTCTTTTTCCAGCGCACCATTTCAGGTTCATCTTGTCACGGCTCCTTCCAAGCATGTGTCGAACCTGCAGTGTTTTATTGTCTGCTGGGATCATGACAAATCAACATTTGGGAGTAGTACTGGCATGGTGCACAAAGTAAACAACACGTCTATTCAAGATCAACACCATGCTTAAAGCGACTTAACGTGAAATACACATTCTGTGCCTTAAGATATTGAGTTTGCTCTGTGTTTCCACTCCAAAATCACAAATGTGATGCAGATAGATGGGAGGACTGCGGAGTATGCGAGAAAAACAACTGAATAGGCTGTGATGCAACACGGTGTATTTTAAAAACGCTTCAAAGACGCCTTTCATTGAAAACGGTTTTGTCGACAAGCGCTATTCCCTCGCATGATAAATGATAAGAAAGAGTGTGGCAAAAAAATGAAAACCACCATACAGCTAACTATGAATATGCATTTTCAAACAGCCCGGAATCGACTCCAGATCTCCTTTCATGGGAGAGCATGTGCACATTTTTCTCCCGTTTATTAATTCCAAATCCTATTCATGCCAGAAGAATGGAGGTGAGCATAATTGTGTATTTTGTCAAATGTGATCAAATTAAAACTGGAAGCGGAAGGAATTCTGTGTATTTGTATGCTAGTTTTTTTTTTCCAGAAGTGGTGTCCTCGTTTTTTAAATCCCCAAGTCTCAAGTGGGCACATCACAAAAACCAACACAGTTTGGCAGCAGGCTGGCAGTCTTTGCGCGTATGAGGCCCAGAATTTAATGAGCATGAATAATGAATACTACTCAACATGCTGGTGACTGAGTAGGCTGCCAGTTATTAGGTCAATGAAGGCGTTGTTTAGCAGGGAACACTCACTGTCTCACAGAATGACAGATTCCCACCATTTTTCCGATCCTGAAAGCTGGAAATAACTTTTCTAATGCAGCAAATCAGCAGATGGCAACAGACCCATTATCGTACCGCATTTCAGCTGAATCCTGTCCACGATGTCTGCTAAAAGTCCTCAATGGTATGTGATGTGGATTGATACTATTTGAAATCAGGTTCTAGTCACTAGCTGAATTAAATAATGAACTATCCACTAACAAGCTGCACAGATGCCAATAGTCTTCACATTACTCCTCCGAAACTCAACTGGCACTTAGCTCTGCTATTTAGATGGTTATCTCATTGTGTTCATCCCCATGGATCAAACTATTGGACTTTTAAAGTGAAACCCAATGTATGATTAAATAAGTAACAAATATACTGTCCAACCCCTGCCTGTTACTAGCATGTTATGAGCTGTTAAGGACATGTTGCCTAGAACAACACATTCCAATGCACGGATGTGCTTTTTCTGCTCAGTACTTACACCTCCCATGCAATAGCTGTGATGCTACTTGCTAGAGGATAAAAAAAGATTGGGGTGAGAGTGAGAGAGAAAGGCAGTGGGGCTGGATCATCCAGCAGTATAGCAGAGTGGAAAGAGCCACAGCAGCATGCAGATCAAATGCTCCAAATCTGTCAATCAAAACAGTCGTCATTTCCAGCAACCGCGGCATTGAACAATCTGATGATTAATTATTGACCATCTCTGTCTTTGTTGCTGTCTCACACCTACTCTCTCTCTCTGTCTGTCCTGGTGTCTCTACCTTCCCCTCACTCCTTTTCATTCCCAAAGATTAGACACAGGCTCCTACATGAAAGCTGCCGACCTGTGTTTGGGTCTGTCACAAGTGATTTCACTGGTGGTGCCATGAAACCCTCCCTCCCCCATTTCACACACACACACACACACACACACACACACACACACACACACACACACACACACACACACACACATACAGCCTTTAACGGGATATCCTCTCTCTCTCTCTCTCTCTCTCTCCCTCTCCTCATGTCTGTCCTCTCTATCTTCCCACCCTCTGTTGCTATGGCACCTGCCAGGTCGCCACAGGGACCCTCATATCTCCACTCATCCGCCTGCTCAACCCCGGTGTCGATTCTATCCAGCCCAGCTTCATGTCAGAGAAAAGCAGGAGTAAGACCCCTCGCTGTTTAACACTCCACAAGTTAACCGGGGTCTCTCTCTCTCTCTCTCTCTCTCTATCTCTCTCACCCTCCAGAAAGACACCTTATTTTCTGCCTTGGAAATAGAAAAGAAGACATTCTTGACGCATAGAAAGAAAGGAAGATTTTTTCCCCAGCAAAAGCAATATGGATCATGTTAAACCAGCTGTCTTTCGATTCAAAAGGTGACACAATTCAAAGTCACATTCTGTTTGTCAACACCTTTTTAGGGTACCATTTGTTTAAAAGCCACATAAAGTAACATTTTTAGAGGATGGTGCTCCAATGACCCAAACATTGCTTCAGAATCTATCCCAACTCAAAACACATGAAATGCAAAATGAAAAAACAAATACATGAACAAACCCTGTGGAGACAAGACCAGATAATGTAGGTTTCGAAGTGGGAAGAAAAGTGGAGGAAAGAGTTTTCTTTTTACATTTGGCCTTATTTTATTTTTTTGCAATAATTATGAATTAACTTCATAGTCTCCCTTGTCGAAATGAAAGCTGTTCCACTCAGAGCTTCTGCTGTGTTGAATGGCAAAGGAATGTTTTTCTGTACATTGCTGTCATTGTATTTGTTTGGATTCTTTTATATTTTGAATTGGCATCGTTTCGGTTCAGCATAATTTCCCTAATGGGAATAAATTGGGCCCTGTAGCACATACATTTACAGTACCTTAGATTAATTATAGCGATGATGGTTTTATGTAATGTAAGTATAATTCTCATGGTAAAGGTGAATCTTAAATATTTTCTTTGAATCAAGTGTACGGTGACTAAAATGGGGACAGACTCATTGTTAGTCAGGTAGTATTTCATTAAAAAAAAAGTGGGCATCGTGTCACAAAACGCGACGGTGTGGGCCCTGACCGAACCGTATACCAATCCAGGTATCAGCCCCTTTGCCTGTCTCGGGCCATATGTTTCTGTTATTTCTATCAGTGAAATCCCCTTTACAACAACCACTGTTCGTTGTTTACAGAAGTTTAAGCTCCTCTGATACATCCCTGCGTATGTTTGCATGCTTTTTAGCCCCATAGATAATACATGAGCTTGCTGGCATTTTCCTTTTTTTTTCTTTTTTTTTTAACGAATGGGAGACACTGCCATATGCACGGAAGAATAAACGAAGACCTAAACTGACAGCACCATCTGCCAAACACAGTTGACGTCAAGAGAATGGCCCCTGCTCAACATTTTGCCCGGCTCTCAGGAGGATGCCACATTGTCATCAGTGCTAATACTAAATATTAATAATTTGTTGACCCCAAAGTGTTTAGAAATCACTGATGCAGAGACATATTGCCCTTCTGAATGGCATATGCAGATGTCAGGTGAGCACCACCGGACCGTGCTGCTCAGCGTGTGTAACGTGTGTGTTGGTGTGTGTGTGTGTGTGAGAATGTGTGGTGTTTTCTGGGAGCTGGGAGACCAGACAACTTCCAACAGGAGCGTCATGAATATTACATTGTTCCACATACCGACATAGCTCCTCCTCCCACACTCTCTCTCTCTCTCTCTCTCTCTCTCTCTCTATCTCTCTCTCACACACATACACACACGCTTCGCTAAGCTTAGCTTAAGGTGTCACAATAAACTAATGTATTGCTTCTAAATAAGTCCCAGACAGCAACAATAGTGCAGGTGAACTTTTCAAAAAAAAAATATTATTACAACGTTGTAGAAATGTGTTTATATTTGTATAAATGTACAATAATTAGCATATCTGATCCGTTGGTTACTATTCAGTTCAGTTCATGCACAGTGGATCTTTGTTTTCAAGAGGGCTATTTTATCCCTGAATGTGACTTGATTTGCGACACAGACAATAGAATAATGTTAGAGTAGGTGAATTACGGACACAATAGGGCCTGATTATTTATAATATTAATGTATAATTATAATATTGTTTTTTTCCCATTACATATTAACCTCATAATTGCTCATGATGACAAAAGTGCTATTTTTCTATTTTTTTTTGCAAGTTGAATGCTTTAAATTCAAACGATTGTATATCATGTGTTGCAAATGAAAAATGCTTCCACGCCGTATCAGCCAGCCCCCCCCCCCCCAAAAAAAAAAGCAGCAGTGACATCGGTAATCATTCTCGATGGACTTCTCAGACCTGACACATCTCTCCAGACACTGGATGCATTTCACCTTGGCATCTGCTGCCATGGCTTCTGTTTTCCCTCCCATACGTCTTTATTAGTTCCTAACTGATGGGGACACTGCGGGATGTCACTTGATGAGAGGCGGCGTGTCAGTGAGACTGATTTATTCCCAGCACTTGCTCGGCAGTCGTGCCAACTGACCCAGTCCAGCCCGGCTCCCCTAATGCCGGCCCCTCCATCCGCAACACTCACAAACCCTAAGATCCTCCACAAGCTCTAATTACCCTCAGAATAGGACATATCCACACCAAGGTTTAGTAACTTTATATGCACCACATTCCCCGAGCCATTTCACAGATATCCGATTGAATTTCGCCCGAGATGCGAATTGATGATGCAATGAGTGGTTTCTCACGTCAGCAGCACAAGGCCGCTTTCTGCTGACGTTTTGGACGGTGAGTTATAGCGGCACGAACAAGACATAGACACTTTTGCATTAATCCTTGGATCACAAGTCGGGTTATATGGACAACAAGTTTCAGATGTTTGACAGAATATAGTGGATAGCCAGGCTGCCACATCTTAGGGATAACACGGAGTGGACGGCCTGCATTAGGCTTTAAGATCATGTTGCCAAAAATCTGTCGGGTGAGGTTTTCGTGCAAACGTTAAATTGTGACATTAAAACAGCAAACCAGATAGCATTTTGTAATTGACTCTGGAGTATTTTATTCATTTGTATGTGTTTTTTTTCAAACCTGATAACATGCCTATTGGTACTTCTTTAAACTAAGACACCAAACCAGTCCCATCATTTGTTAGGAATTTCCATAATAATTAACAAAATCCGGTGTAAATTCACAGCATATTGCTATAGCTACGGTGGGCACCTTTGTTTACATATAGCCTTTGTTGACATACCAGTTTACAGATCCTAGGCTGTGTATTAACACCATATTATTGCTGAGCGCACATACAGAAAGCACAGGTAGCGGATGGTAAGGAGATATTCACTGATTTTGACATAAAGTGATTTTGTAAACAACCGCTTAAATGGGTTTAAAAGAAAATACAAAAATGAAGGGAAGCCCATTCATTTCAATGAGCACATCAGTGCCACCACAAGAGTATCGGTAGTTGAGTTTGGCAGGAAACCTTGGCTGTCACTGTTCAGGAAGCAACAGCTCTATTACCCAGCTAACATAAGAGTTCTGGGCGTTTATATAGTCCTTCCATTGATTGCATGCGAGTCGCAGGGCTGGAATGCATTTGTTGGCAGGCAGCAGTGGCAGACACAAAAGCATGGGTGGGTGTCAGCTTTTAATTGTAACTGTCTTGCAGAATGGGTGTTGTTTTAATATCCTGTATAGATTTTTATGTAATACACTTACTTGTGCAAGGCAGCCCCGAGCAAGAATCAATTCAGCCCAAAGGATCCCCGTCCTCCTCCCCTTTTGTTAAAAGCCAATCTTGTTTTAATGATGCATGAAGAAATATTCAAGCATTGACATTTCACTGTCAGGTTTCTTTAGAAAAATCAATTAAGATAATACAGCTTTGACCCAGTTATCCAGTTAATGCTTATTAGGGATGTAATATGATTTACTGTCAGCATTTATAATTCTTTGCATCTCATCCCATTAGCCCTGTGACTGTTTCATAGAGCGCCGTACAACGGTCACTTCTAGGAAACTACAGTCACTAGGAGCTGATAAAATGGAGTGGAAAGGAGTAATGACATTGATTGGGATTGGTGGGCAGGTTAAATGCAAGCCCCTGAGGCATTCTCTCTCTCTCTCTCTCTCTCTAGCTTTCACTCTGTCTGTCTCCTTCTGCCTTTTTCTTTTTTCCACCAGCCATAACATGATTGAGTGCCGAATACTGCCCAGCTGCAAAAATACACATTTGTCAGTATCATAGAATTCCAACAGGGACATTCATTGTCATTTATCTGAGTTGCCTTAATTATCTGCGTTGGCTACCTGTCATGCCAAGATATTCAACTACGGGAGATTATTAGATTCAGTACATCTTCCCCTACTAGTATCCCTTACTCTAATGGAGGCAGTTATTTTCTGATTATAAAAGTCACACAAGTTAAAATGAACCCCTTTGTTTACATACCCTTGTTTACACACCAGTTCACAGAGCCTAGGCTGCGTATTAACACCAGATTTATTTTGAGCACAAATAGTAGTGCCTTTATTCTTGACTTGAAATGCAAATCTTTGCAAAGAGAAACATTCAGCATTAACTCATCAGTTAAATATTCACAATTCCTTGTAAAGAGATGAACATTGACTTTACTTCGGGGATTAAACTCCACATGCAAAGAATGTTTGTCAAAGTGAAACAGGATACATGGATTGAATCATCCACAGACAAAAACTGTGCAAAAACTTCCATCCAAACATGAAATTGTGCCTGTAAAAGACGAAAAAAAAGGGAAACAAATATCCTGCTAAATCAGTGCGGCTGTGCACAGCGGGAACAAAAAAGCAGCGTGTCCCTTGGGGCACTGTCGAAGATCACTGATGTCTCCATAACAGAAAATGTTAAACCTGTTTTACATTGTAAACTGTTTTTTTTTCTCCTCGCTTGAAGTGCCGACATTCTGTGTTGTACGAACTAATTGTCGTGTTGGAAGGAGAAAGTCGGGCTGTGAGTCACTGTTTCTGAACCTTGTTCAGCGTCATGGCATTTCAAAGCTGACAGCAGTGAACCCAGAGAGACGCAGCGTCACTGCTCTCAACATTGCAGGAATGGCAATGCTCTGACATCTGGGGCTGCTGGAACAGGGTAACGTTTAGAGTTCACACACAAGGTTTCTCTTTGGTGCTTTTTACTAATATACATTCAAATAATTATACATTTTTGAAAATGAATATATTTCAGATGCACACCCATATGTTTGCAAAAAAAAAAAAAAATAAAAAAAAAGTGGATTCCTCCATGGTGAAGCATTTATATTTGCGCTGTATAGCTGTTTGCGTGTGCAGGCCATTTGTGTGTGTGTGTGTGGTTGTATCTGTGTATACTGGTTCCGGTGTGCACGATGTGTTGAGTGAGTTCTTTGTGTTCTTTAATGCAGTGCTGCTAATGTCTGTACTGCCTGGTGCCTTCTATCATCTGTCTAAAGGTCGGGGGGTTAAGTGTCAGAAAACGTGACACTGTCTTACTCTGCCCTTTAAAATACTGTGAGACAAAAGGAAGAAACACTGAATGAGGGCTGATTCCTGTCAGCTCAAAATGTGCATGGGAAATACTTTTTATTTAATCCATTGTCGAGAAGATGATGGTACAATCAAATAAAATGAATCGATTGTCCGTCTTTTATAACATACATGTGTCCAAACCATTATATACTAAAAAAAAGAATGAAAAATAAATTGCAATGGGACAATTTATTTTTTACATATATACAGGAGAGGACTGAATAACCTACAAAGGTTCTGCTAAGTGTGCTGTTTGAGAAACAAAACAAAACATTAAAAAAGCTGTAGCAAGGTACACAAGAGTCTGTTGTTTTAATTTAAGATCCACTAACTCAATTACAATGCCTACAACCACGGAATATGAAACTGGTATTTCTTTTATATATATATATATTTGTTTTACCCAACCTGTGTGAATGAATGCCTTATACACACTTTGCTTTAAACTAACTCCTGTGTCCCTGCTGCTTTCTCTATTTCGCTGTACTTCTGCAGTCATGAGCCAAGAAAAAGCCCACATCCCTCTCAATCCCTACCTAGCTAAATGCATATCGGCAATCCACTGACACAAAGGCATCATCTGCCTGTGTGTACAGAGCAGCAGCAGCCACTTTGGATCCTGAATCTCAATGGGCTCATAGTGCCTCCGACGCCCATCTGTTCCAAGCCAGCCAGCGAGCCACTAAGCAGCAAACTTTGATCCCCATGTAGATTTTTTTTTTCTTCCAAACCCAGCCCTGGATTTGCCTGCCCCTTAAGAGCCATTGTGAGGCTGCCCCTGAGTACAAATTCTAGATTCATTATGAGTGTGGGCGGCAACCTTTGTATTCCCCAAAGCACAGATGTATGCAGACAACATATTGCTATTTGGTAGCATAAAAGCCTGGGCCCATTGTTCATTGTTGGTTGGTTCATATATCACAAGTAGCTCTCTAATTCAGGAAAGTGGGAGAGCACTTGTCGTGAAATACTTGTGCTTGACATTAACCGGCAAAGAGGCATTTTTTTCCTCTCAGCATCACTCATATTTGACCTTAACACCTTTTTGTTTTACGATTTCATGTATTTGTCTTTTGAAGAAAGATTCAATTAGACTATTGTCTAATCCGCAGATGACTACAAGCTTTTAGTACATTTTACATTTGATCTTCAATAATTATTTTTTGTGCACGCTCGTGCTTTTCAGACACCTTATTTATTGTGATGCATATAGGTGAAATTTGAGAATATATTCATGAGAAACTGCAAAATAATACGAAAATAATATTTCTTTTAATTTTGTTGTATTTGCTTTTTTATTTCACATATGCAGTACATAGGATTTTCCTAAGAACTGAAAAAAACACATTAAAAATGTTTCCTTTAATTATATATACATTATATGTCTATAAAACCAAAAACACATGCCTATAGCTTGACTATAAATATGATAATTGAAAAGATCTTTCAGTTCAAATGTTAACCTTTTTTCTTTCTTTTTAGTTGGCTGTGTATGTCAAAATTATCATATAGAAAATGTGGGTGGTCAATAGGTGACAGGCAGACATTAATTTTAAAAACACATAATTATGTAGAAAAATGTTGAGTGATGAAGGGGGGAAAAAAACTTGCATGGTGACACCTCTGCATTCTTTTTTTTTACTTTAGTTTTTTTCATTTTTTATAGACATGGCAGCGACATTAGCATTGGTCATTAGTGGCAGACACATCCGTGGAGTGTCGAATACAGAGGCTCATACGCAGACCCTATTTGGTTACCTGTGTGACAGGCTTGTTCAGGACACCAGAAACAGCTGTCCTGGCCTGTGTGAGCCAAAATAATTAGGCCTGTCATCTCAGTGCTCTGATTTCCCCTTCAGCCCGCTCCACAAAATGCTAATATTTTGCTTTCATTGTCACATTCACCTTGACACGGATATTGCCTTGGCGCATAACTGGATGAGATGACTCTAAATTTGCATTGTTCGTTCTAATAAATTTGCTTCCTCTGTACCTCGTGGCAGGACCCATCAGATAAAGTCTCCCGGAGTGTCATCAATCATGGCCCGGGCTGACAGACGGCTTTCGCCTTCATTTGTTACATAGAGGAACATGCTTAATTATTTGTACTGTAATTAGTTGGGAAAATGTCAGGAAATGTCAACTCTCTGTTCGCTGTGGAAGGGCTCTGCTTGAAAGCCACAATGACTGAAGTGTCATTAATGCCACGTAACAAGACGAGGATCAGCTGGGGGAGGAGAGAGCGGTGGGGGGGGGGGGGGGGGTTCTTAGAATGTAATCATGGAGAGAGTTAGAGGGAGACACAAATCAGCGCTGCTAGCTAGCATGATGGGCATCTTATTAGCCGAGCAGCCAGCCTGCTGCATTTTTCAACCACATCTCGTTTCCCCTCCGCTTTTCTCGCACTGGCACCAAATAAAGGCAGCAAGTGGGGAAAAGAAAATGAAGTCAAGTAAACAATTCCGGCTTCCCACTCGCTGTCAAACCGGCCGTACTTTGCTATATATTGCCTGTCATAAACAGGCATTATGCCAAATACAAAAAAAGCAAAACAATGGAGAGGCTTCTCGCTTGAGCCCTCCTTGCTAAAGCAGAACTTTTACAGTGCAATTAATAGCCTAGTCAAACTGTACCCAAACAGAAATGCTATCACTAAAGTAGGCTATAGTTAACAGAGTGATTATCATCTGTCAACACAACAACGACAGATTTGGTCTTTCCCCCCAAAGCCCATTATTTTCAACACATTTCTTTCCTTGAAAAAAAAATATACTAACTTCACAGCATATTACTTGACCACTAATTATTGCGTTCAGCTGCTAGCATCTGTGATGTGTATAAGGGCCTATTGGTTTTTAGTGACAATTGGCTAATGTGAGTGGACGGGCCATTTGAATACTTATCCAGTAAGGAAGGCTATTTACACTTATTTGAAAAGGAGAGATGAGACAAAGGGGAAAAAAAGGCAAATAGGAATCCCATAAGGGACATCTTTTGTTTTGGAGGAAAATATGTAGTATTATGAGGTCCCTGGGGGGTTTCAGTGGCCATTTGTCTTTTCAAGGCCTCGCAGTGGGAGTGTGGCGGAGCAAAGCTCAGCCTGCTACCTTGCCCACCGACAGGCACTGATGGTCATCCAAGAAGCTCCTTAATTAGCCTGCAATCTGGCAACGACCCGTGTTCCTGAGATGTGGCAGCCCTGTTTAAATATGATGCCAGATGCAGTCCCACCTTCCGCATGTCATCTCATTGTCCTAGGAAGCCAGGGGGAGAGAGAGAGAGAGAGATATAGAGAGAGAAACGGAAAGAGAGCGAGCACCACATCCCACTACGCAGCATGTGTTGTGGGATGTTGGGCTTATTGTGTTGTGCTTATTCTCCTCCGCCTTGTTTCTGTTTTGCTTCCTGTCTTTAGGGGAGCGATCCTCTCTTTGCTCTGGCACAGCCTGACTGAAAGGAGGACCTGAGGTGACCTCCACCTTGAGAAGTGATGTCATTTAGTTTGAAAGATTTAACCTAAAGTGTTCAACAGCATTACGGAGTGGATAGTTCAGTGAAGTGTACGCACACACACACACACACACACACACACACACACACACACACACACACACACACACACACACACACACACACACACACACACACACACACACACACACACACACACACATATTGTATGCATATGCATGTAGCCAAAGGCACACAGGACTAGAGTGGGGAACACACACAGACATGCATGTCCATTTGGATATATACTTTTTTCTTCAAATTGTATCACATCACCTATGAAGTGTCAGTACTTCTGTAACATTACCCAATAATATCTGTAACATGTGCGTTTGCAGGCAGTTATATACCACCATCTACAGATCTAACCCTGTAGCTATAGGCCCATTCCTTCACCACCGACCACTTCGTAGGGCTGGCGCCATGTGAATAAAGAATCTAAAACTGGAAAACCCATTAAATCCAACCGAGTTTGACCTCCTTTCATACAGACACATTGTAATACTCAACATTAGACTAATCTGCGATTCAATATGTAGAGCAAGAGCAGGCATTATCTAAAATGGTGTAAACATGTCCCAGAGCCGTCTAAGATTCCCTTCTTATAATAGTTTTATTTCACAACACATAAATACTGGATATGCTGTAAGACTAACAGCAGCCTCTGTTCAGCTTGTTTGCTCATGTGCTTCCTCTAGGGTTTAGGCCGTCACAGCACACAACTTTGTGTGGCTGCGCTCATAGTAAATGTGGATAAGCCGAGAGGACTTTTTTTATAGACCAGTCATTGCAGCTCTTTCATTCCATATCTACAGCTTTTCCTCAAATACAGCGGCAACACTGAAATCCACTCACACTACTGCATCTGCTTTACAGATCCCAGCTTATGATTTAACCAAAATAATTCCCTTTAAGATATTAAGTGACAATGCAATTATAGGACACAAGTGTATAAAGTGCACACATTCGGGTAATATCCGAGTTAAAATAATCCACTGTACAGTGAAACGCAGCTGCAGTGTGACATTTTAGGTAGCCAAGGGTTTGGTAAAATTCAGTCCAACTTAATGGCAAGAACCCACAATTCCTGAATAATGTCTGCCCATATATAATATGGTATTTGTTCTTTAATTTAATTGTATGCTGAATGTTACTTTTTCTTTACAGATGTCTATGTAAATTGCTCATGCATCGACCAAGAGTCAGCTAGCTTGACTACAAAGTTTGCATCTTCAAACCTCATTCATGTGTTGCTGTCTGTATGGAGAGGGGAGATAATCTAATCAATTTTCAGAGGAGAAAAAAAAAGAGTCCCAAACAAGAGGGAGAGGTGGGGGATCAAATATAACATTAAGGAACATTGAGAAATATCCAATTGTTTGAGCAAATGTAAAAATGCCAAAGCCTCTTAGAACATTGTAAGTCTTTATTCAGTAATACATTATCATGCATATTTCATACGGGGAGATTACTAAAACCGAATTGTGTGTCTTTCTGTTGTATGTCTTTATAATTACACCTTGAAGCCATAGCTGATTTTGTCCCCCTCCCTTTCCCTCCATATTCATGAAAAGCAGACTTGTAATTTGATAAAGAGAAGCTTGTGTTCTCAACTTCATTCAAACGGCATCATGGCGCCGTATTAAAGTGGGCATCTGTGTTCTCGCGGCATTAATCTCTTCAAGCACATTCCAGCTGCTGTGATGTGCGAGAGGGAGATAAGTCTTAAACAGTCTAAAGCTAAGCAAACCAGACAACTCTATTATTGGCTTCATAATTGCTTAATTAAACTTTTGTCACTAATCATTATGAGGGCAATAGAGCTGTTATACAGGCTTTCTGTCGAGCAGTGGAGAAAAAAAATCAATAAACTGTGTTGGGGAGCCGATCCCCCCACGTCTCACTCTCTCTCTCTCCTTCTCTCTCTCTCCCTCCCTCACTCTTTTTGTCCTCCGCAAATGAAATTCATTGCTGCCGGTTAGTGATCTGTAGGTCTGGAGCTCGACTGATATGAGCTGCCATCACCATTTGAATTGAGGGGTATTCAGTAGCACATGAATATGAACAAATGGCAAACATAAATCTCTTGCATGAAGTACACCTTCTATCCCTTTATTATGGAACAATTGACCCATCTAAAATGAATTCTAATGCCAGGGAAAGCATTTAGATTTAAATTACACCGCGGGTCCCCTGGACCTGAGAGATGACGGCATAAAAAAGATTAATATGCTAATTATTTTTTTCCTCCCCTCTCTTTATTCCTCTTTTCGACATTTGCGTAGGGTTATTGTGAGCCTTGTAAATAAGATGACTGTTTTGTCAAGGAATGACTGTGGGGTTCCTTCCCGTAAAGTATGCTTTAGATCACTGACATGCATCTAGCCGTGGCATTATCTTTATTGTTTTTTTATTAGCCGGACGGTTTTTTTAACCTTCGTGAAGCACTTCATAAAATGTGTGTTCAGATGCGTGTGCTCAATATGCAAATAATTATTTTTCTCACTGCTGACCCAGAAAGTCCATGTGACGCAAACAGAACATAACACAGATTGCAGGTCTCTCTCTCAATCGCTTTCTCTCTCCATTTCTCAATGGGAAATGTTTAGTGTCCCTCCAGAGCACCCTTAGATGGCCCATTACAGGGGCCACTGTTCATTCCAAGGTTCTGCCAAACGATCACAGTTTAAATTATGTTGTTTTTCATATCCTTTAATTGGCCATGGCTTTGAAATACCAACTTTTAGCTTTGAATGTGTTGCCATAGGCAGCCAATTGGCAAGAGCGCAATAGGGGCAAAAGCCTCATTTCATAATTTGTAGGCACTTTAAAGTTGGCTAAGCCTCTGCGGCATTGAAAAGTGTCCAAAATGTAAGAAGGGAATAGGGCTTTTTGAATGTGCATCACCATGAGAATACTTGACGACATGGTGCAATATGTGCCTTATCTAATAATTATTGCAAGCAGTATGTATTGGGAAACATCAAGTGACTTACAAGGCTGTATCATGCTTGTATACGAAACAGGGACTGTATTGAACCAACGTTAAATGTAACACAGCTAATGCGAGTCAAACAAAGTTGCATATAGTTATTTTATTAGTGGTGGAAACAACAGCAGACACGTATTTACTAATTTAAAAACGTCAGCTGCAATTACCACAAAAGGGGAACTGTCCCATCATGTATACACTAGTGAGAAACAAGTGGGTTTTAAATGAAACAGGTGTACTATTTGGTAGAAGTAAACACTAACTTGAAATACACAAAGCATGTGAGGGTGATCTGGAACACTTCAATAAAAAAATTAAGGAAAAAAAACACCATCAGCTTTTTTTCATTTAGGAAGCATGTGAGTGTTTAAAGGAATACTTCACCCATACGGAACCAGCGTTCTATCATTATAAAATAACTATTATAATATAATGAATGAGGTTTTTCTTCCCTCAGTCTTCCCTTAGTCTTCCCTTGGCCCAGCTGTCCTGTTAATTCTAACCCTTACTGTGATGTCACAGTAAGGAAAAGGTAGGGTTAGACAGTGAGACCATAAAACACTCTGTCTGCCTTTTCTCAGGCTAAGATGATCCGATTTAAAAAAAAATTGCACATTTATACTAAATAGGATCTCCGAGTTCAATACACCTTCATATTCCAACCGGTGAAGTAGGCCTTTAAGCTATTCTCTTGGCATCCATATATTCAAACATGATCCATTTTTTATATATAATAAGAACTACTGTTCCACTCAAGCAAGCACACAGTAAAGGGCAGACTGCCATCTACAGTTTTAGCCTTAGTATAAATTAGATAGGGGACAGCAACTTTGTCACAACTTTGTGTTGCCCACTAATACATGCAAAAAAATAATATGTATATTATCCCTGTTCTAAAAGATAAAGAATTTGACCTATCCTAAATGTGCTTGAAATCACTCACAAACTAATGCTCAGAAACATCATGTATGGCTTGTAATAACTTTTCTCTGGAACACCAATTATTGTATTGCAAAACTCATAATGAGAAATATTAATTATAACAAACTGGATGGGAAAAAAAGTTATCCTTGGTTAGTCAAAAACTTAAAAATATAATTTAATGAATTAACTTTTGTCGCATAATGAATGGCATTACTGCCTGCATCTCAGCTGAGTGTGAGACACTGTCTTAATGAATTGCTTGGAAAGCATCTGAAGACAGACTTAATTACAGAGCCCACAGTTCTTGCATTACTATGCCATATATCCCCAGCTGAATACAATTCAGCAGCTAGATAAACAAATTTCATGGCAGCCTTTATGGCACTACTTTCTGGCCAACCATTGATACCAGTGTTTATTCGCAGGGCTGCATGAAGCGTGGCAAGCATGAAAATGTGGCATTAAAAGTGAAATCCTTAATTTTCATCTCATTAAAAAAAGTGGGGGGAAATGAGTAGAATGCAAATACAAAACCATGAGTGTGTGTGATACTTGCAAGTCTTCCATATTTCCACCAATGGTTCATTATGTGGTGAGGTGAGGGAGGAAGGGAAGGGAGATAGAAGTGCTGTGATACAACACTGTACATGGTGACTGATTTGTTTTGTTGGTTTCTAGTCAATAAGCTACAAGATAGTTACTAGATGTCTGGATAAGTCCAGTTAAAGCATTTGCCCTAACTCAAACCTCAATAAGACCCTCCGTTTGACACTGCAGGTGAATAGGGTTAAGTGTTTTAACGTGCATATCATCATATACTTTTGCCAGTTAATTACTTAGATTAAAACATTTATTTGTTGTATTACATTTTTTCATGAATGAATATGCACATGTTGCAAACTAAGTATGAGAGCATCTGCATTTATTTAAAACCAAAAATCTAGTGTTAGATGAAGCTCCAGTTAAATTCTTAGAATACATTAGTATTTATTTATTTAATATAATTAACAACATTCAAACACACATTTATTTTATAACCTTCTGAACAGTGATAATAAGGATTATGGGAAGTTTAGTTGACATTTTTGGTCGAGAGTTTAAGATAGATAATGGCCATTAAAGATGGTTATTTAGGAGGGATATGCATACGCAAGCAGACAAGATATGAAAAGAAAAAAACACCTAAATGTATTTATGTTTTTGACTTTTTATTTATACTCTGAAAGACGACATGTTATGGAAGCAGCATAGCTGCGTCTCACCTAAAAATACAAAGTTAGTTTTCAGATATACTTACAACAGCATGAAACTCTAATTTTGGTTCTGTGAACTTTTACAGTTGACTCAGACACTGGCTAAAACTAGGGCAATGGGTTTTATGCGTGTGTGTAAAGTATATGTGTGTGTGTGTGGACTTTTTTGCAGCTGCAATCCTTTGTGCACAGTTCGCTATCCTTTGCAGTTACACACACACACACACACACACACACACACACACACACACACACACACACACACCAAGACACTTCCTTTCCTAAACTTATGTATACTCTGGTTAACACTGACAACACTGGCGACAGTGCCCACGCCCAGGGGGCCCCGCTCTGCCTCCTTACACCTCTCATTTTCAGTCTGGCTACTCCAGCCTTTGTGCAAATATATGTTTTTGACTCCAATAATACAAGTGTGTGGGCAGCTGCATTTTACACAAATCCTATAAAATGATATAGATGAATAAAGATGCAGAGGAAGGATCAAAGTTCATGTAGCTACTTTTCTTTTTTTTCCACTTTTACCTTTTTGTTCTCTTAATTAATGTATTGATTGTTTTTTTCAGTTGTCACAATGATGATAACATGGGGATTTTTCTGGCCCTGTGATTTCCAATTTTAAAATGTACAAAATGTATATATATATTAAATAATCATATACTCACGCAACAGATCAATCTTTCATGGTGTTTGTGGGTGACAGTCATTGTCACTAATCTAATAAATATAAATATAAAAGCACATTGTATATGCATTTAACTAGTCTGATCCAGAGCACACTCACAGCATGTTTTTCTATTTACATGTTTTTACTTTTATTTCTTTATTTCTGTTACAAGACATGTATCTAAAGTCAGACAGTGTTTTGCCTTGTAATGTAAAGGAAAGCAGTAAAGTGCCTCCTTAAAGTACAATACACACAAGCGGAAATCGTTTAATAGCACGTTTGTTTCTCCCCTAATCCCAATGCATTTAAAAAAAAAAGAATTCTCACTCCAAACTGAAACATATAATTGCCAGCTTTCCAGCTCACAAAGGTATAGGCCAGGTTTTCATTTTGATAGAAGTAGGCCAGTCAATTAAATAAATTATAGTATTGCTGTGATAACTGCAAGGTCTGGGTATTTAAGAACATTTAGGGATTTACAGCTGCACGTAATTGGAGCTGTGAAGTCGAACTCCTTCTCTCTTCTTATAAAGCAGCTGATTATAAGGAAGAGCAGTCATTTGGTGAGGGTTCACTTTAAAGAAGTGTTTCTCAGTTTGTGGGTGGGGACCAAACATGGATCACAGGTCTGCATGTGGTGGCCCTTACAAGTCATGTGTTACAGGATTTAGACTATTAACTACCAGGCAGTTATTTAAAACATGGAGAACAAAAATTGTATTTTTTATATGTGTCCATGTTGGGATACAAATATTCATAGTTGAGATACAGTTATCATGTAATATGTCTCTCAATGCAAACAATACAGAAACACTCACAATCATTATTAATTCCATTTACACCAGCACCACTGTGATCCTCATCAATCCTCATCTTGTTTGTGTTACTGATCACCAACCAAGCCGACGTTCACTGGCCAGCGTTTTTTTTTTTGTTGTTGTGTGACTGCACATTCCTCAACAACCAACACGAGGCCTATAGCACATGTCCCCTCACAAGCAGCCTGGTCCAAGGCCCTGGCTCATTGTTGAGCTATTAGCGCCAGTGGCAAGCCAACCATAACAGTACTAGCCATCGTTGGAGCGATAGCCCCCCATTTCAGTGTGTGGGGGTCAGCGACTCAGCCATATTGTTAAGATGATTGTTTTGCCAGCCTTCTGTCATGGCTGATGTGGCGTGAGGAGCGCTTGGCTTGGTTAGCGGCTGCCTGGCTCCTCTGCCGCCTGGAAAGCGGCTTTGCTGTAGGCAGCGCGGAGGCTTTAAAACCCTTATTGTCTCTCTTTCCCCCGGCTAGCCCTCTTCTCCCTCTGCTCCCCTCCGTAGGATGGTCTGGTGTGTGTTGAAGGAAGGAGGGAAGGAGCCAAAGCAAAACATTTTCGAGGGCCTGGTCCAAAGTATCATGATCAGCAGAGGCTTTCACGGCAGCTATTTTGCCTGCATCCCGCAAGCATTGTTCAGACCCCTTTCTCCTTGGCAGCGCTCTCCGTTTGAACAGAATTTTTGACACTGCAGCGGGGAATTCTGCAGATTAAAGGGGACATATTGGGTACACTTGCTTCTTGGCACTTTATAGTGTTAGGGGAAGGTACCATTTTTTTTAATCAAGACATTAAGAAGAATGTGGGCACCAAGGTTGTTTTTTTTCTTGCATCTTTTCTACGATTCAGAAAAAGTTCTCATCACAAGTATAATGTAACTATTGACCCGTTATTATTGCATGTATGTATATAGGCTATACCAGAACATGAGGGGGTACAGAATTGCTTTCCCATTTATGTCTCTCTCTCAAGTTAATCGTAGTGATGACATCACAGCATATGCAGATAAGATCATTAAGGAGAGAATGACATTAGCGGGGTTAGAGTATGGGGACTTTGTATGAGCAGCTTGTTTTATCACAATGGCCCTCATTTATCAACCTTGCGTAGACCAGAAAAATGGGTGTACGTACATTTCCACGCAAATCTCGGCATTTATCAATATGGACGTGAGCGTAGGGTACGCTCAAATCCCACGCCAGCTCTCAGCTCGTGTACGCAAATTTGAAAACAGCTTGGACTCGCAGTGCAGGCTGTGCCGGGTAGCCGATGACTTTGTTGGACACTTATTAGAAGATAATACAAATGCAGTGCAAATAAGACCGAAATAAAGATATTAATCACTTAAAAATGAGCAGCTTATGTGCAACTGAGTAGGAGAGCTGATTCAATAGTGCGCACACCGGCTGCATGGGACTGCGTAAGGGCAGTCTCCGTCTTGGAGCAGCTGGGGGGACACTGAGGCACGGGGGCTGCATTCATTCAAAATGTTAGCCTAAGTATTAAATATGTAGGCTAGTAGACATACACTGCTCTTTATGATACAAAAAAATACACGGCACAACATTCAGCTTAACATTTTATTTATTTGACGCATTTGTAGATGTTAGTTCCTCTTTTAATGTGTCATTAATGCTAAAGCGAGCGATGTATTTCCACCGTTAACCGGCACGTTGTTCCTATCTGCTGGTGGAGCAGGACGGTGGGCGCTCTCACAGCTGATCGCTGCCGGGTCGGCTTGTGCAGCTGACGGCCGGGCTGACCACTCGTGCCAAGCGCATGCTGTCATACAGTAAAACGCTAAATGTGTTATTTTTAGTTTTTAAAACCCTTTTGAATAGTGCTATCTAAAAGGGCCAATACATTCCAATCATTCAAATCTCTGCAGACGTGTATTTATTTTATGGGGACCATTATCGGACAGTTGGTGCGTCTTTTTCTCCTCCACCACTTATATTATGCCCGCAGCCCCGCACCCCCAGTTGGTTGCATTTCAGAACAGCAACACGCTTTTTTAGTGGCGATTTTGAGTCAACACCAACGCTGTTGACCGCAGCAGTTATTTCCTTCCTAACTGCTGCCTTCTCTCGTTCTTTGATGCTGCTTGTAGGCTAATGCTCCGAAATGAAACTCTTTTTTTTTCTACTTTCGCTGTTATTCTGTCAATGTCTACTTCAGGGAAGTGCCGTATTGCGCATATCCATGTCGTAAAACCTCTGGGCGAGGCCTCTAAACTGAGAAAATATAGGGGCGTGATACGCTCGTTTTCATCCGCCGCATTTATCAATAATGGCCTGGCGTACGCTGAGATTGGCGAGATACGCCTGTTTGATAAATACCACGCGACACCTGGCGTAGAGAGGTATTTGCGCCAGAATCTGCACCAGTTTCCACGCAAGATTGATAAATGAGGGCCATTGAGTGCATACCATGCCTATTGTTCAAATCTCTCCCTCTCCTCATATCACTGTCTACCCCCCTCTCTCTCTCTCTCTCTTTCTCTCTGACTGTCTGTCTGTCCGTCCTTGCCCTCACCACAAAAACATAACTTCCTCTGTGTCGTAATGTGTCTTTCCACGTGTACTTAACCCTTTTAGATTGAGCACACCCCTGATACCTCCTCTTGGTGCTCAATGGAGTAAACCAGCCTCGCAACTATTTATAGGATCAAAAAGGTTGTTTGATTGGCCAAATATTTGTGTGCCACTTTGTGTGTGTGTATACCTGTATCATGTGTGTGTGTGTGTGTGTGTGTGTGTGTGTGTGTGTGTGTGTGTGTGTGTGTGTGTGTGTGTCTGTGTGTGTCTGTGTGTGTGCTTGGATTCTTGGAGAGAGCTATTCATTTAGGGGGCGGGGGTGGGGGGCTCTCTCTCCTCTCCTCAGCTGCTCCCATGCCTTTCCCCAGTAATTAGCCTAGCGTGGCAGCCACCTCTCGCTGCTCAGTCTGGGAAGAGACACTTGACACAGGCAGACATCAGAGAGATTTTTTTTCTTTTCCAGGAGGCTCTCGCGGCGCCCCAACAGCTCTTAATTAACCACTTAGGTATCCCCACTCGTTTCCCCTAGCCGGGCACTTTCCAAATGGTAAGGAGGGTTTCTGTGCCACGGATCTAAACACCGGGGGAAAGCGCGCTATCAAAAGGGATCTGGGTAAATGAAGGCTTGTGTAAATTATTTTTAATGATTCCCTCCTGGCACATCATTATGTTTGTAGTTACACACAGGCACTTCTGAGACGGCTCATCCTCGCTAAGGTCATCAGCAGGACCAACTGTAACTAGCTGCGAGTCTGTAAATGGCTTATTAATTAGCGCTGTGGTTTTACATAGCTGTGAGCTCTGATATATGGTGCAGGGATCGTAATTGTGCGGGATTCGAAAATGATGATGATGATGACGACGATAACCCATCTCCGGGCTATTTATGCAAATTGCCTCCTCATATTAGAAAATCATTACCTATCCAAACACTGCCACACTCAGCCGGTGTGAATTACAATGATGGATTTTATGATAATTGCGATTTAATTTTCATCTCTCTCTCTCTCTCTATCTCTGTCTGTATCTCTCTCTCTTTTTATATCTCTCTCTGTATCTCTCTCTCTCTATCTCTTTTGCCTGTCTGGAGTTTTTTTTTAAATGGTCATTGTGAGTGCGATTAAATCTGTATTAGTTAAAGATGAATGGAAGGGTTTGTTCTATTTCCTCTGAATTGAGATTGGTAAACATTGTTTTGTGAAACAGAAGATGACCTGTTGTCCCTTTGTTTTCTGACTGGATTTGATTCAAGAATATTTAAATTGACTGTTTGGCATTTGGAGATGTTAACCTCCTCTCTTGATGCATACTATAAAACACCTATTATATTGAATAATAAATGCCACGATGAAAACATGCTCAGTGAAATCTGCAAGAGCATTATAATATATCACACTGTGCCAAAATTATGAATAAATATTACAATTGAAAAAAAAAAGGCTATTCTATTCAAACGATAGACAACAACACAACAACACTACAGAGACACAACAATGAGAGTGATCAACAAGTTCTAGAAATCAGCAATTGATTTTGTGGAATTTCAGCTTCCCTGTCCGAGATACTGGGAGGGTGGAAATTATTATCTGCCAAGTCCTGATCTAACAAGTGCTTTGTAGTTCAGCATTCAAATCTCGCTGAGAGTCTTCAGGGAGTCAAAGCCAACTTTGCATTCATGACGGGTGCAAAAACTACAGCAGACCTCCATAACTTTGATGAAATGTGCATTTCACCTCCGGCTATGAGGGGAGAACATACATTCCCTCAATCGTTACAATAGAACACGTTCCCTCGCTGACAACTTTGAAACTGCGCCATGGCAGATGAAAAACAGTTGACTCTTCATACAATGTTTTTTTTAAATCATGAATGTTCGAGGTATACATTACACAAACGGTATCATGAGACAAGCTAAATAACATAGTTTCTTAAACATAAAATGTAAGCAGATCTGCACTTGTGCTTTTACACGCGCCATAAGCAGGGGGTCTCTCTTGACTCCATGTATGGGTTCACTCCATCCAGCCTAGTGGCCCGCCTGTGTCTCTGAGAGCCTGTTGGTATGCGGAGAGGATCCAGGCTACAATCAACATCTGCTAATTTCTGTCTATTAACCGCATTGTCGTAACACACCATCATGATGTTTTGTTTGTACGGCTGAACTCAGACTTATGACCCTAATCCATCATCTGCTTGTCATATTTTTATGTGTTGTCTGTGCAGTTCCCCCTGCAGTCCAAAGCAAGCATATTACAAGGCCCTGTTTAAGTTATTGGCCAGCTGCTAGAGCCGTGCCCAGCTGAAGAGGTCATTGTGTTTCTCTCTCTCTCTCTTTCTCTCTTTTTTTTCGCTCCACTTTCCTCTCAGAATATCACACCGTAGCACACTCAACGCCAAGCATAACACAAACCGTATGTCCTGAGAAGCTATCGTTTGCATCCACTGTGCCTGAATATTTTAGCAGGCCCTGCGCGTCTTCCATGCACACACACACACGCACACACACACGGCAAATACACAATGGTAGACACACTGGGGTCCTCTAGATTTTGTTTTCCTAAGTCAATGTTGCGTATATGAGAACATTTCTGATCATAAACCAGTTGTTTCAAAGCTCTCTGCTCGCAATGTTCACCGTTAAGAACATTGCGTCTTCATAAGCAAATGCAGATTCACTTTCAACAGAATGAAACCCGTGGTCAAATGTCATTTTTTTGAAAGCAGTGGTAACAAAGCAGGCAAATGTTCAAAACCTATATCATTCCAGGAGATTTATGACAGGCAGCTGCTTGATTTTCAATGTCATAAATGCTGAAAGGTTTCTCAATAAACATATCTTTATTTGAATCCAAATGTTCTGCTTGTCATGATGCAATGTCACGCCCGCCATGGAAACCCTCAGGAAACAACTGCCATTTAAAAAGGTGGACAGTGATAACTTGTGATTTAATACCGCATCATATTTGGATAGAGCTACTGGGTTACCCTCCCAGCTATAATGGGCGGTTATAGCAGCTCTCCTATCTTTTTCCAAGAATTCAATGTCTTCTATATAGACATATTGCTCAACACACTAGGCAATGTATGGTGAAATTGTGAACGTATTAGTGAAAGCCACATTGTACCACCTATGATAAATGAGAAATGGTTACGGGATTTCTGCCCATTGTGCCATGATCAGGCGTAAAGCGTTGGCCCATTGTGAAATGAATGGCTTTAGAGTTAAAGTCCTCTTGAGGACAGTTGATGCATATCACCGCAGACTGGAGAGCCTTTCCTTCTCCCTGCTTTGACACAGTGTTGATAGACACAGGCAGTATTTTTCCTTGTTAAGAAGGGGCCTTGTTTATTCGGCAGGTAACGATCCAAATCCAGCAGACATTTGCCCCACAGGAAGGGGTGCGCTCACTCAAGTTTGTCATTTCATTTCTACTGTGAAATCCATTAAGTGTGCACACTGAGGTTCTCTTTTATCATGCTTGTACAGTATTTGCCTTCTTTTTTTGGACGGGGAATGAGACGTTAGAAGGATCCTCTTCCAAGAAACTAAAGTTTACACAAGAGCTGAAATACATTCTAAAAGTACTTCATGAGGTAACCCAAGAAAAGTTGAATCAGCACATGTTCCCTCTGCCTTTTCTTGTTTCAACAATGTACAATCCAGTACAGTATAAAACATGGCAAAGTGTGTGTGTGTGTGTGTGTGTGTGTGTGTGTACTAGACAGTTTTGATGTCATATCCACAAGTATTTCCCCTTGATAGCATTTGTCTCTCTAAGTAGGAAGGGGGAGCTCAATTTTCACACATTTGCTCCCAGTTGGAGTGTTGGTTTTTGTTTGTCTTGTGTCTGTTAGCCCCCTCCACCAGCAGATTTCTGGTCAGCCATGTGAAATTAATCTGAGAGAAAATAAACAGCAGAGCCCAACAACTAATACAGTTAATTGTCTTAGTGCTTTTCTGGCTGGCAGCTCACTAACAGCTGGTCGTACTGGCTCATGGCACCACTTCAGCCAGCCTTTGAGATAATAACTTTTGCATCTGCCAAAGAAGTGGCTGTTACTGCCCACAGAATTTACAACTCACAAGTGGAAACACAGACTCCGACAGAATTTTTCTATGCACGGGTCTTTGAATTTTATTAATGTAATGCAAACACAGTCCCTCCAACACATTAAATTGTTGATGTTATGCGAATACACTCCGGAATTGCAGATCCTCATTAACATTATTTGCATGTTAATCTGCATCTTTTTAATTAGTGATATTATTTATGCACATATTTTTCGCCCGGTGATGCCAAGTCGCAGTCGCACATTAATTAATCTACAGAGATGCCAAACTGTTTTTCCTCCACTTTTATTTGTTTACACCGTGTTCTGGATTCGGGGGGAAGTTAGAGGAAAAAAAAAACTAAAATGCTTGAAAGATGATTAAAAGTAGAATGACAAGATTAACTAAGAGTCCTTTTTGTTTTCATAATTCATATTGTAATATTAGCCAAATGTCACGTGCACATTCTTTGTCCCCCTCTTTCTCTCCTCTTCCCTCTGAGATCGGTTATTCGGTTACACTACCTTGATGTATTATTAAAATCCATAATGGACTCCTGAGGCTTCACTTGCTTCTCTTCTTCATTTACAGAATATAGTCAATGTTATTCTAATCTCCCTACAACACTGTCATGCATAGGCAATGAGGCCCCAGCCCCAACCCCATGCACCACCTACCCAGCAGCCCCCTGTGAGATCATCCACCTCTACACACAGCCACCAGATAAACACTCAAGCGTGGCTCACAAGAAAGTCTTGAGATGAGTCCTCAGTGATGATACCTTATGCAAAGCAGAAACCATAGCAGACACTGTCGTTACTGCTACGTTACAAAAGACTGTTTTATCACTTTAGTAAAATTTGCAAAGTGCAAACTACTATTAAATATACTTCTTATATGAACAAAGGGGCATCATGCATGTGCTATCATTGAAAATGTATTGTGTTCAACCCTTATTGTTATATTATCTTATTTAATTTAAATTGTTATGTCTGTAAGCATGGTATAAAAACTATTCTGGTAAACATGCACTAGTTCATGTCCATTGGAGTTTTAGTGTTGATGAAATGTCTTATGAGAGAGATGGAGAGACATGGAGGCTAGTTAACAACAGTGGAACATAAGCAGTAACTTACTTGTTAAAATAAATATGCAGGCGATTCCAAATACAGCATTGTGTTACTGCTCAATATTGAATATGAAAATACTATACTGACCCTTGGTAACGTCTATTAGTAATGAAAACTAATTAAGACTTAATTTCATTAAGTGTGTTAGCATGGGAGTTGTGTTAAGCAGCTTTGTATACTGATATTGTAAAGGATATTAGCCTCATTCATCGCTGAATAGTAACACTAGGGTGCAATTACATAATGAAGACCCCCAGTCTTCTGCTTTGTTTGCCTGCTATTGGAGGCTATCCAAAACAAAAAAAGGATAAACAATTTATCCAACCCTAATAAAGTGAAAGCACAACCACAATTAATTAGACAGCCAACAGAGACAATTCCTAAAGGAGAATAAAGTGCCATCATTATGAAACACAGTCATTTATACAGAAACTTCTACTTTACTATATTAATACACTAAAAGGGAAAAATGCAGTCTAACCACACAGTTGGTAATTCAGCTTTTTAGCGATTGTTAAAATAATGATTTATCATCAATTTCTCAGCCATATCTGGTGACGACCACAGCAGCCCAAGTCAATGTTTCCCATCCCACAACTATTTGGCGTTCTCTATGAATACTTTTATTTCCCAAATGTTTTATTTTATTTCAGGCCATTTTTTAACACTCAGTGACCAGTGACACTAAACTTTTCTAAAATAAATCACCATCGGCTGCAACTTTCACAGTAGGCTGCAAAAGGGTTTCTCCTGATGTGTAATGTCCAAGCATCTGTGAGCAAGCTGAGACATTGTAGCAGAGGATGTCAAAGCATGATCTACAGTTGGATCAGTTTCACAATAAAGATATGAGCTGCATGACTTGAACATTGAAATATTGTGCTCTATATGTGTGTGTGTGTGTGTATGTGTGTGTGTGTGTGTGTGTGTGTGTGTGTGTGTGTGTGTGTGTGTGTGTGTCTGCAATGTTAACATGCTTTTTTCAGACTGTCATGTACTCCTGGATCGATGGTATAAGAAACATGACGTTAAAGGCCTACTTCACCGGTTTGAATATGAAGGTGTATTGAATTCTGAGATCCTATGTAGTATAAATGTGCAAAAAAAATTGAAATTGGTTCATCCTAGCCTGAGAAAAGGCAGAAAGAGTGTTTTTTTTAACCCTATATTAATCTTACTGTGACATCACAGTAAGATAAATATAGGGTTAAAAAAAAAACCTTACTTTGTAAATATTACTTTGATTTCTCCTACTGTGACATCACAGTAATATTTACAAAGTCATTTTTTTTAACCCTATATTTATCTTACTGTGATGTCACAGTAAGATTAATATAGGGTTAAAAAAAAACTCTTTCTGCCTTTTCTCAGGCTAGGATGAACCAATTTAAAAAAAAATTGCACATTTATACTACATAGGATCTCAGAATTCAATACACCTTCATATTCAAACCGGTAAAGTAGGCCTTTAACCTTTGTAGAAGCCGAATAAAATGACAAGTTTGAGTCGTAGACATGAATAATTACCCTGATCAAATCTCATAAGAGTCCCTCAATTTGTAACAGCTCCTCATCTTGCCAGTGCATGCAGTTCTTCTGTTATGATAATGTCAGACCCTTAAGTTCTCAACTTCAGAAGGCGTCTCCTTTGTGCCGCCACTTTCCAAAGACAATGAAGTTAGTGACAGCGGTGAGGCAAATCCTTCTGATGGGGTTTGCCTGGAATTTACAAGCTTACAATGCATTGCCAGTGGCATAACTGATACCGCAGGTAATTTGGCATATCATGTCCAGGAACCAGATCCTTAGGAGGGAATGACGAACAAATTAAAAAAAGGCGGAGAGAAAGACAGAAATCTGGTGGGAAAAGAGGGAGACTAAAATCTTGGCATTCCAGTGGCCATTCACATGAAACCGATAAGTCTGAAAAGCCAAAAGGCTCCCATTTTTCTTCCCCTTGTCTCCACCTCCGCGGGCCTGATGAAAGTGCCTTTTGTTTCTCAAACGTCTGTCTATTGTGTTCAATTGTGGAATAATTGATATGTGGTGAGGATGTCTCATAGTTAACTATGATGTGAACAAAGATAAAACATCAACACAGGAGTTGTGAGATAACTGCACAGGTGCATGACTCCCACTATGTAGTCATGCAACATATGTGTGAGAAAAAAGCAAAACAGTTTTTCTTCTCTACTTTGTTGTGGGCTTCTGGGTTATACATTATACTTAGTATATTTAGTGTGCTATTCCTTACTGGTATACATATACATTTGGGAATCTTAACTTGATTGAATACATTGTCAGGGTCTGTAAATTTAAATAAATCAACCTAAATTTAAAGCACAGCTATTAAAAAAGGTGCCACAAATAAAAATGGCATTCCACAGGCCTCACTTTGTCCAGTCGTTGGGAAACTCAAGAGACAATTAGTAATTGTTGCAGACAATTATGTGAGGAAGTAATATCTCCTCCTTTGAGCAAAGCAGGGTGGTTTAAGATTTCTGTGTCCAGTCTTGTTGCAGTCATTACGGCGCTGCACATCAAGATGTCCCCTTGACCTCACTGACAGACTGACGACTAGCCCCACATTATAATCAACCAGCCTGATTTCCCATGTCAGGGGAGGAACCAAAATGGATTTTTAATCCTAAACTAACCAGGCTGCATATTACATATAGTGTTCAGGTGAAAAGTTCTTTCCACCAGCCTATTATACTGGGGCAAGTTGGGTCTGTAACCCGAATCACTGGAAAAATAATGCGCTAAGCCCCCAGTACTGTATAGGCGTTACACCGCAACAATGTGTTTCTTTCTTTCTGTTGATGCCACGGACTCCTCTTTGATGCAGCTCTGAAACGACTGAGCGCCATGGGCTATTTTCTCCCTGTTCAGGCAACTCAATAGCCGGTCTGTCTGGCCTGTTTGTTTTCGGCTAATTGACTCAAGATCTAATAAGTTAGTGATGATGTACATCGAGTCACCCGTGACCCCTGCCAAAAGAAATATTATGTCGCACTAAAACTCGTCCAGGAAAGGAGTGGGGTCCCTCTTTATCGGTCTAAATATTTCTAGCCTCCCAAGCTCCCGGTTTAAAATGCTTGGGTCAGTACGTGTCACGAGAGCCCTGTAATTAGGATATTATGCAAGGCATTTAGGACAAGAATAGGGGAACTCAAGACCTGTCTAGCTCAGGAAAGAGGCGGAGACGACCAGTGCAGTTTGCTGTTCAGGAGACATTGTTCCGTAAAGTAGAAAACAAGGGATAATATGAATATGGTCCAAACCTTAGTGGACACTTGTTTACTATGCCGATGTCATTAGTTTTAAATAAATTATTTCTATTTTCAGATGTTAACATCTGTGTCATGTTTAAAAAGGTCTGTAATTATACTTGGCCTTACATACTATTGTTTTGTTGCTATAGTTTTATAGCACAATGTTGGACAGAAGCAGCTGAGAACAACGCATCTGTGTGCATCACAGCTCTGAAATATCTTGATGCACTCACTTTTTAAACAAATACCCCTTAAAATAATCCCTTAAAATGGTCAGTGATTGGTGACAATATTGCTTTATGGAGCACTGAGTGGCTCAGTACATGCAGTTGACCAGGTAGACTGGTGAAAACCATTAGCATTAGGTTAAGTCTGCTGTTGTGTCTTTTCTTTGTTTGCTTGAATGTTTAGCAAAACGCTGGAGCGATCATCTCTGCTACATAGATATTATGGCAAGGCCTAGCATGGCCCATGTGCTATCATATCATAATCATAATGTTTTCAGCAAAAGCACATCTTATTGGCAAAACCGTATATGCTAATCTGTTTTCACTTTTTGAATTAAATATAGCCCCCAATCACCCCAAAATAAACTAGATTTGTGTGGTTAGATAGATATATATCTTATACGCATGGAATCCATGCTTCGACTTAAACTTAAAACTACTTTATTAGCCATTGTTTATGAGAATAAAGGAATACTACTTAAGATATCACTAAGGTTGCTGCACTGATCATGTGTGGCTCATGCATTTTGATTGCACATATTTCTGTGAGGGTATTTATTTTTTCCCCTGGTGAAGTATCTATGATACCCCCACCTCCTCCTCTTATTTTCTGAACGACAGACAGCAGTCCAAGCCAAAAAGCCATTTCACCTGCATTAATACACAATGAATAATTTATAAATCCCAATTATTTGGTATCATTTATGCAAAGAGTGTCACACAAGGCATACATAAAGCATTTAGGATGGTTAACCCATAAAGGAATGGGAGACTAGGAGAAGAGCGGAAGGTCACACCTGAAAGTCGGGTTTCTTTTTGTTTTTTTCTCCATCTAAACCATCTTGCTCACAGTCTATGTTCAAGCTATTTCATGCAGGGAAGACTAGCTTACTGACCTGCACATGTTACAGTCCACAATACATTATATAAAGGGTATATGTGCATTAGATCAAAGTTAAGTTTACAGGTAATACATGAGTTTCAATGGCTAAAGTAAAAGAAAAGAAAAAATGGAGACCTCAATATCATATCAAGCATTGTGTTTAGAGACATCTGTTTATGATGGTTAGAATACAAAATCACATTGCATTGCTGGACTAACATAGTCCTTGATTTTGCTGTGATCTCCTTATCTAAACAAATGCAATTACGGTTGGGTTAGCGGTGGTGCTTCCCTGGAGATGGACCGTCCCCCCTTGTCGCTGACTATCTTCTCCACTAATCCTGTCTTAGAAGGGTCTCTGTTAACAGGGATAAGGCATTGGCCTGGTATCCTAGGCTAGTAAGCTAAAGCTTATGTACAAAATGCTATTCAAGAGGCGCTGCCTGCAGCTATTGGAACTGAGTAGATGTCCATATCATTCAGCCAGCCTAAATACGGAGGAATTTAGCCGTGGCTAAATCTTGGAGACTAACGTGGACATGTTCGCTGATAAGGAACGGGGGTCTATGTGGGAGCCTTATTTGGAATCAAATTGATGCGTTATAGAGTCTGGAACACACAGATCTGGTCTTTTCCAATGACAAATCCATAAACTCTCCGGCAAACATGCCCCTAATGTTGAAATCCCCCCCGCTTTGCCCATTCTTTCTTGTGCTACCAGTCATGATGCTCATTCAAGCTATGGAAGCTAATGTATCAACTGAGCTTACAGCAAATGAATAATTCCACATTATGTCCACAATTATTTTCTCAATGACAATAAAGCATTGTTTCAGCTACAAAGTTGTAACTGTCAGTTATGAATACAGCGATTGAAGAGTGTCCATTGTTTGTTCAGCGGTTGGGCCGTCTGTGGATCTCTCCTAAACAGTTGGCTGAAAGTTAAATGATTATGAAGGGTCACGTTATTGATCCCAACCTCTTATGGCCTAGTAAAGTGCTTGACACCAAACCTCAGTCAATTTACTTTTTCTGGTGTGAACAATCTACTTCTCAGTTTCACACATTTGGATGGATTAAGCTTTTAACACTTGGTGAAATCCAGCACTTATCCTACAAACACTTGTGAAGTGTATGTGACAGCGGATCTATATTAAGTGTGACTGGGCATGCTCCACACGGACCGGAAGAAAGCAGCACATCTGTTGCCTGGCGTGATAACTTTGAACAATACTCACACACTCTCCAGTTTTCAATGACAAATGGTCAGGAAACGACCTGTTTAAAAAAATTAAGAACGGGTTCATAGCAAGAGTCTCAGCAGAAGTAAGTGCATTTGACGTTGAGCAGTAAATTCACATTCACACTCCTTAATGTAATAAACTTGAGAATTTAGCTCTTGACTAATGTCATTTAGGAGACTACTTATTTGTTCAAAGCCATGTAAACTGATATCCTGAGCTCGGTCTCCATGTTGGAAGCGGTTTGTAATGTGCCACAACAATCAGGGGCAGCTTTGTATGTTTGTCACTCGCATTCCTGCATATTTTATCGCATGCTCTCTGAGCCACGTTGATATCACTCTGCCTTTGATGAGGGATGATGCACAAACATTAATGATACAGAGAGATACAGCACGCACAACATGCTGCCTGCATTTGTAGATATGTGACCTTCATTTGTGGTTTCAGAGCGTTGGTAAATAATAATACCAAGGGTTAATGGATTTCATATGCTCTTCAGTCTCACTGCTGTAGTCACCTGATGCAACAGTACATGCAACCCTGCCCTCCAGGAAATGAGAGAAGCCTGTCAATCAACCGTTGCTTCCTGCTGTTAGGTGTATATATTTAAATATACTCCTTCCATCCACCATGCCATACAAACAGAAACGTTTTCTGGTTTTTTTACACTGAGGCTGAGTAATTTCATTACGGGTGTATAGTTATTGCATTCGGCCTATCATTAGTTTTAGTGCTGTTGAGTATTTATTGTGTGAGGTAGGATAAAACTGCGCCTCACAGCCTTGCACTCCTTGCTACTGGCTGCATGTTGCATTAGTAATTTATGAATTGACAATTACTTACCGCTGTACAGTTTAGTCACAGATGATAATGGAGATCTATTATACTAATGAATCAAGCCCGGCTTGAAGCTAATTTCATTTTAATTTAGCCACAGTCACCAATCAATATTATGATGACTAGCATAATAAAATACACGATTAGCAGTAGTCAGTAGAAGTCATCAGTCAGTAGAATGTTAACAAATTAAGAACATATTCACGCTAACTAATGTGGATTGAATAAGGGTTTATCTACTGTACATTTAATGTATACCTTTTGAAAATTCCACAAATCTTCTAACAAAGCATTTCAAAGCAGCAATGGTGAGCTGGGGAAAACATTTGGAATGTGGGGGCACTACTTGAATAATGCACACGTTGCTGTATGTTTCCTTAGGTAGATAGATAGTGTGTGTATTTGACATTAACATACAATTAAATATTATATAATCAACATTATGTGGGTGCATATTTAATTAGGTATGGTCTAATTCATTAATAATATAGTTAATACAAAATTATAGAGGGAATTGTGTGTGTACAGACAATACATAATGCAACTTTATGAAGGATATCGAAAAAAAAAGTTTGCATAAAAATTTACACAGGATTAAATCCACACATAATTGATTGTGACTAGAAATGGAATTGTTGGACTGTAATTTCGATCTCAGAGTCCTCACGTCAACTGCAACTGCCACTTATTATTGCATTTGTCAGGTGTTAAATGGGGCCCAATTGACATACCGGCTCACTCAGCCTCTTTTCAGTTTTCTGATGATCCATTCATACCACTCTTAGGTCTATGTCTTCTTCCTTAAATGAAGTGTTTTCACAACTGGATGTAACCTTTACATTACAATTGGTTTCACAAACTCCAATCAAAATAAAACATTGGTTACCAATATTGATGAGCAAAAATATTGCTCATCAATTGCTGTGTTTTTCAGCATGTGTTAGCACTAAGACCAAAAACTACCTTCTCATATGGGTATCAACTTAAAGTGTCACTGCCAAAACACAGAACCACTTTTCCAGCACTTCACATGCTCTATTTGAAAGTCGCCAATATATATTTCCAAGCATCCTTGCCACCGAACCATTCGTATAATATCAATATCATATGCGTTGACATTAGTGTTCAACAATCATATACAGTATTTCCACTAGTTCCTCAAGATAGACAGCGGTCCAGGAAGCCTTCCACTATAAGCAACTTAATTCACAGAGTCACCAAGGAACACAATTTGTCTCGTATTGGCTAACCGGTCCAGATTCCTATGCCAGGCCCAAAAGCTTTAGCCTTTGTATGGCCTCCTCACTTCTCTCTCCCTCCCGTTCCATCTCTTGCTGTCTCTCTCCACTGTGCTCTTAGTGTGTTCCACATCTGACTGAATTATTGCCTCGCTGTTAGTCTTTTGGCTGCCGTTCGTATTTGTGCTACAAAAAGACATGAGATTTGCATTACACTCATTTCAGGCGCTTGCCAAAATATTTCACATTAGTTTCAGCTGGATGTGTGAATTATTGTTCAAATTTGATGAGCTTAGTAATGCAAATAAAGGTCACATCAGAATTTCCAGATGTGCTCGTGTCAACGGACGTGAGCGCGTTTGGAAAACAAGGACACCATTCAAACGGCAATGTGTTATGATTCTGTCATACTAAACTCATCCGTCAAAGTGAATGTTTTTAAATGGCCAGTGAGAGAGAGAGCGGGATTTGAATTGGAATGGCCTCTGTCAAACTGGAGTTTATCCCTTGTGTTTACAACCCACAAAAAAAGGTCATTGATATAAAGAAAGCAAAGCACTCAAACCTGCTCTGAGCGGGGCCCTCTCTTTATCTCACCCCAGCATTCCAGCAGCGCTGGAGGGGTGTAGCAGGCTGCAAACTAGCGAGCGAGAAACAGAGAGGAAGAGAGGGAGGCAGGCATAAAATCTGCATGCTGGAAGAAAACAAGATGGACATAAAAGATGGACTAAATTGCAGAGAGGACTTTTCTTGTCAAAGGCTAATGGAAACATTTCCACACAACACAGAGAGGGGAATGGAGGCTCCATTATCACAGCCGAGCAGACGGAGCTGGCAGCCATTCCAGAGAAGCGCTGAGATGTGCACACTGGCCCGGCTTAGCGCCCTCAGCCAGCCCCTCAGGCCTCCACCTGAATAATCTGTGTCAACAGGTTCCAAAATGCCCAGAAGAATCACATAAACAGAGACAGAGAAAAAAACACTTACAAAATAATTGTCCCCGCGTTTTGTTTTTGTCTTCCCCCTTCTCTTTTCCCTTCACTTGAACCTTCTAATTAAGTAACAGCAGCCCCCCATCCCAACCCCTAAGATTACTGTCGCACCTTGAGCATTGAGGATTTATGTGTTGTTTGCTGGGGGAGTCAAAGGAACTTTATATTGTGAACAACTATTCTTAAGAGTTTGCAGGAACCTTGCCTAGCATCACCGAAAAGACCAAAGAATTATAGATATTGAAAGAACAAAAAGCAAAGCTATGCAATGTATTTATGATATATACTATATGAGATAATACTCTTGTAAAACCGTATCTATTTAAAAGCCAGAACATGATCTAAGGATCCATCAACATGCTCAGTTATTGTTGTGGATGACAATATTCTGTTATGTCAACTTACAATTGCCCAACCTGCAAACAAAGACTAGCCAAAGCCTAGTCAAAGCTGTTCAGTGTTATATATTTCCACCCCGTGTTTATTCTCACACCCAAACCCATGTCTCACGAGGCCCATGAGAGATTGATTTGGTGGTAGCATTTTCACTGACAATTCCTCAAGGCAGGGGGACATTTGTGTGTGCTCCCTGACACCCTACATGCCCTAAGGAAAGTACCAAGCCTCACAGTCTGTTAGGGCCAAATCTGGATTTGTAGGTTACTGATAAGTAAACACACACGCACACACACAGACAGACATACACACACACACACACACACATATAGACACACACACACGCACATAGACACACACACACACACACACACACACACACACACACACACACACACACACACACACACACACACACACACAAGAAAATGGAGATACAAGCAGATGATGAAGGACAGGATGACTTCAAATCTCTGGCTGCCATTTCATGATGTTGGAAACCACCACAGCGTACTCTCCTCACATATTGAACTGGATGCAGTTTAATAAGACAAAAAACATCAGATTATATAGGACTCCATAATCAAAAACAATCTGCATGCAAAATGGTAAACAACTGAGTTGAATGGGAGATGGAGAAGAAGCCAGTCTGATGATGTGTTCATCTCATCTGCCTGTCTTCCATTGGAAGTCATCCATTTATAATAAGCCTGGCTGATAAATGTTTTAATAAACTTATTGCATAATTCATTTTTGGCAGGCCTAGTTTTAATTGACTTATCGCAGAATTGTACTGAAGATCAAAAGCCTGATTAAAGCAATGTATATATTAGTGCCCCGCGGTTTCCCCCCCCAACACCATGTTTCAAAAGACATCAGAGAAGAAGTGTGTTGTGAAATGTGATCAATTATTCACCAAAATAATTCATTAACTGATTGATAAGCGGATTACTTTTGACAATGTTGGTGTCAGAAATACTTTATGTTGACCTATGATGCACAGTATAGAAGCCCAACCAGATTGTGATACAGTGCTGAGCAGCGTTTAGCATAAACTGTATAGCTTTCACACACTCTTTAGCAAATGCCTTTAGTTCAATCCTCTATTGGAGTAACAGTGGTGGTTCCTGAATGATTTGTCTTGCAAAAATGTAATTCTTCTATCCTCTCAAGAAGCAGTGAAGTTGACAGATAAGACAGCATTCACACGTCACGGCTATTTGACACCTAATTACACAGCTCTTAATAAGGGGTTCTCTCTCAGTGTGCCCCGAGTTCACACCGTCTCACAGCTATAATTATCTTGTCTTAGTATTTGACAGTCTATTGTTTAACCTGCATACAGTGGGGATTCCACATGCCTTCCGCCAGCTTACACTGGAACTGGTAGCTTTGCTGTTCTTATTCATTTTACAAAAGACCTGACATTACCTCATAGGTTAAGGTTTAACAGGATTTGTTTATGTCTGACAGGACCCTTTGTCCTCATAGCATTTGGATATGTGCATTATAGAGATGTGTTGGAGGATATTGTGGAGCAAAGCAATGTGTTTGTACAAATGTATTATTGCCTTTTAAAAGTGATTGATGTTAGTGCGACATAAGGCCTTAGGAATGCTACAGAATCAGGTTGGTGATACATACGGTCTAAAATGTTTTGATAAAATACCATGATGAGGTGAATCCAGACAAAATCTTAACTTTTGATTTATTATACTTGATCCGTACCAATGGCATATGGATAAAGAGAAGCAGGCAAGTGAGAGAGCTACTGAGGCTAAAACATAGCTATACATCTAGTGTATACAGCTCCGGAAAAAAATTAAGAGACAAGTCTGGATTTTTTCTTAAAGCTCCCATATTGTGCAAATGCACTTTTCCGATGTTTTTGAACATAATTATGGGTCTACGGTGTGCCTACAGACTGCCAAAGTATCAAAAAAAAGAAAGCTCTCTCCTTTTCTCACTCTCCCCTTTTCTGAAACCCTCCACCTCTCCACCCAATATACTCTAGTCAGAATTCTCCTCGTTTCTGACGTCAAAAACTGGAAAGCCAGAAGCTTCCACTGTGCAGTCCACCCCCCTTCACCCCCATGTTGTTTGCTTGTTGCTAAGCGACAAGATGCCTGTAGTACGGCAAAACATGATGAATGTTGCATAATCCACTAATGTATCTTAACCACAGCAGCCTCGTTTTTAATAACACAATGGATAGGAAGATACTTGTGCTTTTTTTCAAACAGTGAAACTGAAATAAATGTTTTTATTGGTATTTTTGCCTGACTGGTGTATAGCTATTAGCTTTGGGACAAGCATTCAGCTTTTGCTCATAAAAACATATTTCTATTCCCCACACCAGTCTGGAAATGACTCGTTTTTAATAGGACAAAGGCTTGGAAGGTATACTGAAGAAGTCTGACTTTGAAGATAATTTTTTCACTGATTTTAGTGGTATTGTTAGCAGCTAGCTCCCGAGCTAGCTTCGCAGTAGCCACCATCTTTTGCAGCATTTTTATTGTGAACATGCCGTTTCCATTAGCGTGTGGCTGTCAGTGCATATGTATGAACATAGTCTTTCATGTAGACAAGGATAGGTCACGTCAAACTGTTCAAAGTGCGTTACTAGCACTAGACTTGGTTCTTCTCATGGGTAGGCTAAACCTAACTGTGCTAACAGGCTATACGTCATCATTGTTTACAAACAGACAGAGGGCGAGGCGTATCTGGCTTCGCTTCCGGACAGGGGGCGGAGGTAGCTCAAAGATTGTATATTTACGAGGGGAGCTGCAGCTCTTTTTAAAAAATAGGCCATTGTGAGATTAGCTGAACATCAGCATAGTACAATAAATTATCTGAACGTTTTTTTCAGCAAACAATTGAAGAAAAACGTATTAGGGCCCACTAAGACCATATAATATGGTGTATAATAGAACCGAAAAGTGTATAATATGGGAGCTTTAAATCTTCATCTCTACTTAACTTATTGAAAATGCTCTTAATGACAAAAAATGTATTGGAATTTGGGAGATGAACATTTTGATTTTAAACTACTGACAACATGTCAGTAGTTTATATTATAAAATCAAAATGTTCATTCTACTCAAACATATGCCTATGAATTGTAAAACGAGAGACACTGAACATTTGGAGTGGTATCTGAATTGTTTCCAGAGCTGTATATATTATTTTATCTTTTCCCCAAATGGTGCTACAACTCAGTTTTAGAACATGTCTGATGTTTGGTCAGTTATGTTCGATAAAGTATAATATTCTTTATCTAGTATCTGGTAAATGAGGCGTACATTTTTGGCTTAATTTGTATACTTGATTTTATGCTGTTTTAGTCATTTGAATTCGCAAAGTAACTAGTCTCTGAAGTTATCAAACTGCAGCACATATAATAGAATGAGCACACTAACCAGACCTACTGCAGAATGAGGGTTAATTAACAACTCCTAAACACAATTCTTATTCCATGCTTTATAACTGCATTGGACAATACAGAATGTGAGTTGCTTTGGCTTCTCTGTTGGCATATTGCTTTCCTGCTCGACACCTGCACAACAGCATATACAGCATGACACATCAAAGTGTGAGTTTCACCATCAAAGAGCAGTGAGAGTGCCACTTCTCCGTGTCAGTGTCTAAGCAGCTATTATACAACTTGTGTTATCATTGAGTTATAGCAATAACGTTAAACATAAAAAAACAAGTGTATCAGATCTCAGCACCCACTCCTGTCTTATCCTGACCCTCCCTGCTTATCTTTAATAAATATCAGAGTGAGGTCATTTCTGGGCCATTCAACTACAGCTCACAACCTGTCGACTGAGTTTTAATGTTTTTTTTAAAGGGCTAAATGCAGCTTTCTAGGCTTGGAGCTAAGCTAACATGGCAGAAACGTAGGATAACCCCTAACATTAGGAATGTTTTAAAATAAAAAAGCAGCAGTATTATAGTAGCACCATTGCAGAATTAAAGGGAATGAGGAAAACAACTGATGAAAACATTACATTCATTTTGAATCACACATTTTTGGAAGTTCAGCATTTTACCACATCAGTGCTATTTTATTTACAGCTGACAAGTGACACCAGGCTTGTTTTAAAATAATGGTTTGACCCTT